>NW_026265249.1:0-163 GCF_000817695.3 Arachis duranensis | reverse complement strand
AAAAATTTAAACTTTTTACATTTTTGTTGATTGGATATTTTTGAAAATTTTTATTTTTCAAATTTTTGGAAAAAATATTTTGTTTTTAGTTTCAAAATTTAAAAATAAAAAGTTTTCATCTTTTTTTCTTGTCTTCCTAATATTTCTGGGCTTTATTTTATTT
>NW_026265248.1:15224-24891 GCF_000817695.3 Arachis duranensis | reverse complement strand
TTGTTTATGTTGATGAATGCTATAATTTACTTAGAATCACAGATTCCAAAACCAAAATTTTACATTAAACATTGGAACTAATACAAGTACCAATTTCTTCAAACTAAATTAAAAAGAAAAAAGAAAGAAAGAGAGTAATGTTCCATACTATTTTATAATTAAGTTAATTCTAATAAAAATATCTTTGTTAACTATGCATTTTTTTTTAAAATGTATGTAACTTGTTTATGTCTGTTATATTATTTATCGTTAAAAAGCATTTATTCGTAATTTAAAAAGTTTGTACTTTTTTTTACATAAAATGCATTTAAGCAAGAGCTCTTAATTAAAAAGTCTTATTCAAAAATTTAGTAAGATGCAAAATGAAATTTGTTCATTTGATGCTTTTACGTGATCATTCACTTATCTTACATTTTTCTTTCTTTGTACTAGTTCATCCTATGAATTTTTAATTATATACGAAAATATTTTGTGCTAAAATTGGGGATTAAAGATAGTCATGACTTGTTCCCTTTGGCTTTTATTTGTATTTATTAATTACCGTTTAAATAAATATATAATATTAAATGTAATAAATATATAATTATAAATATTATATATATAAAATTAGATTTTTTTTATTTAGATATTATAAATATTAAGTTAAATAAGATAATTTTGCTCAACTTAACACGTACAATAATTTAATTTTGCTCAGTATAATACTCAATGTTATACCATATCTTTAGTTTTGACATAGAAATATAAAAGTATGGATTTAATTTTGATGCACTGATAGTGTAAAATATTTTATATAGTCGTGCAATCATACCCGTTTTTTTATGACAATTCATGCGATCAATGTAAATAGTAGTTATTTTTCATGATGTGATATTACGGTCATTAGATGCACGTATAAAACTGTTTTATAATGATAGTGCATCAAAATTAAATTCATAAAAGTATATATACTAAATAATAATGCTCTACAGTCAATTCCAAGTGAATTATATACCCAAGTTCAACTAAGTTGTTATAATCATTTTTCACATCACGCGCCAGTTACTAAGAACTAAGATCAAAAACATCTTTTTTCTTTTTTCTTTCACAAGATCAAAAACATCATATTACCATGGGAGTCAGCCTGGCTTCCCGGTTCTTTTTGCAATCCTAGCTTTGCTAAAACAGCTTCAAGCTCCTCATGCTCTTTTTTCTTCAATTCCTTCTTTGAAAGTTGGTTTTCAGTTTCCTTGGTAGACAACGAAGGTTCACGAGGCTTCTTAACAAACAGTTTCAGGTACTACTGGCGCTTCTAAATCATTTTCGTGTTCATCCTCAGCATCATCAAGGCCTTCTAACTCACTATCGCTTTCCTACTATTAAATCATTCACATGTCTTGCAGTTAGTCAATGTGAAGCTCAATGTCTCAATGAAACAATAATAACCATCTTCTATGTTATTAATTTGCTAGTAAGGCCAAAACAAATTAACAATTAAGTGCCCAGTTATGCAGCTTTCAGCTTTCACTACTCCAAATGGGACGTGAAGGGCAAGTTTATGAAGAATAAATGCTACATTACATCATCTACGTTAAACATTATAGTTATGGGTGAAGACACAATCATTTTAACTATGCAAGATTGAACTTTATTGAACTTTATATATATGTTAAATGATTAATTCAAAGTTTCCAGAGAACTTTAATTTATTAGTTTTTCAATCAGGATATTAATCTGTTTTTAGAAATTGGATATTTGTTAGACTTTAGAGGTTTCTAAATTTTTAAATAGTTAAAATTTTTCTACTGGTGAAGACATTGATGATTGTCTATGTTATCAAGCTTTGAATGGGTTAAAAAATATGCTTTATTTAAGGATCAATTTTTTAAGCTGATCAAATATGCAGATTTTGTTAGATTTCTTTTGGTTTCATAATAAAAAGAAGAAAAAAGACGCGAGAATTTGAGTTGGGGTTCTTCTTTTATACCATATCTTTATTTTTATTACCGATGTATAATTTTGTGTTGTAACCAACATTTTGGTGAACATATATCTTTTTTGCGATAAATAATCTAATTTGGGGATCATTGCTATGCAAAAAGAAAAAGTGTATAAAGACATCTACTATAGCATGAACTATTGAAAAATTGTTTCTATTTTGTTAGTTTGTCCTATACTTTAAAGCTCAAGTCTTGTATTCATATTTATTTGGCTACCCTTTTTGTATCAAGAAATAGGATATAGATATGTGTTCTTTAATCTTATTAAGGAATTTGGGACAACGGTTTAAAAATTTGTTGAGAAGGTGGAAACTTTGACTATTTGAAAAGAAATTTTTTATATTTCTATATGGTTTTTCTCTAGGCAGAATTTTTCGCTTCCAAATGTTATCAAATTTTGGTTTTTCATGTATTATTTCTATTCATTTGAAGTTTACTAATCATATTTTAGATTTAGTTACTGTTTTGAATAATTGGTGTTTAATTAATTTTCTACATCTTATTTGATCCTTACTTTTGTTTAACGTGTGATCCATGATGGGGTTGTTGAATATTTTAAGAGTGTGGTTTAGTGGCAGCAACTGAAAGAAGCCATTGGAAAAGGTGCAAAAACTTGTTTTTGGAAGGTAAGGTAAGCAACATTAACAAGAAAGGTAAGCAAAAACGTTCTAGACTCTACTTTTTATAACATATAAATGTGTTAACTGATTGGAACTTGTTTTTGGAATGAAACTTGGTTTTCAATAAGGGTCAAGTGCGCATTAAGTTACAAAGCTTTTTAGTAGTTGAAATTCCTGAGAATTGGTGATCCTTTTCTACTAACTCCTATGCTTTCGATTATAGTTGTGAGATGTAAACAATTTGCTCAAGTCCTAGGTAATGGTTACTACAGGTGCCAATCAGGTGATCAATCCTCATAAGATATAAATGTGTTTTATAATTTTATAATTTTTTCATGACATAAAAATATAACACACGGTTAGTGAAGATAATGCACTTTATAAGCATTTCTGTTTCCATTTCATACCTTTATGTTTATGTGTATAATGTATTTTTTCTTCTTGGCTTCTCTCCGTTTGAACTTGGAAAGGAGCATTGTTGGGGAGAGATTTTCGGTGGTAATGAATTGGTGGTCAAATCCAGTGCCAATGAGATAATTTATGTTAAGAAAGGCAACGACTTCCCATGGTTTCTTTTCACAGATTCGCATAATTTGTGTCTTTGAGGTGGGTAATTCCCAATAGTTTTGAATAATTTTAATTCTTTGTTGAATTCCGTCTCCATGAAGAGAGATTGTTATTCAATTTTCTGTTAGAGTTTTTGATAGGGTACTAGGATAATAAATATCTCATGTCATACTGATTTTGGGGTTCACCAAGAATCGAACTCTGTTGACCTTTCGGATATAGAGTTTTAATACCATGTCATGAAACCGTTCATCCTAAAAACTTAACCTAATAGGAAAATATAACACTAATGGTTATATGTCTAATACTTTCTAAACCTTCGTTGTACACATTGTACAAAATTTCCATTAGCTCCCTATACTTTCTCTTAATGAAATGCTCATACACACTTGATTTTGATTACATTGTCGATGCTTCAAATTTTGTAGGCTTCATTTCGTGTTAAGGTGATAAGATCTGCTCAAGGGGCGCCAATATACCAAGTAGTATGATTCTGTTTATAACTTTATATACAAATACATATGGTAGAAACTCAGATGCAATCGACTTCACGTGAAGTTGATCACTGAGAACGGTTAGATAATTTGACTGATTTGACTAAATTTTCATCTAACGACTCTCAACTATCAACTTCATATAAAGTCGACTGCACCTGAGTTTTCACCAATACATATATACTTTTATATTTCTCATGTTACAGAAAGTTGTGTCACAATATTAGAAGTCATTTATAACATGTTCACGTTCATTAATTTGGATATTAACATTAAAATATTACAAACAACTCTTTTGATTGTCATTTACAGAAATAAATTATACAATACGAGCAAAGAAAAATTGCGTTGTGATAGATATATTTTTACTGTTACGATGGATTGATGTCTTCTTGTGTTTCAAGTTCGGATGGTTCCTCAACTTAATTTTTTCCGTAATATAATTGTTTCTTATATCATGAGCAAACTTTGCAAGTAAGTTTCATAAATCATAATTGGATAAAGACACGTGGTACCTAGCATGAGATGAGATATCATTGTTTATAGAATGCGTATTTTCTTAGATTATGTTTCTATCATATGTTTTTTTTAATTATTTTTTTGTCGTATTTATTGTATAAAATTGAAGTGGAATTATACTTCGCTTGAATAAATGAGTTGGGTCAAGTAATGTAGCAAACAAAGACTAATAATTACTATGCTTAAATTTATGTTTGAAAATATAGAATCATGATTGTATACTAATAACGAATAAACATATTATGATTTGTTTTTGTTAAATGTTGGAAGGTGTTTGAATATAAATAACATGTGTTGGCACGATAATTTTTAATGATGAGGCCCATTCAGCAAGACAAGTGGAGAGGAATTCTGGCCCAAATGTGGAGGAAGAAAATGTGGGTGAGAAAGATGAAAAAGATGAATCAGATGAGGAAGAAGAGGGTAGTGATGGCAGCGAGGACGAGGACTATACTCCCAAGGGTAGTGTAGTTGACAATAGTGATTCATGGAGTTCTGATTCCATAAATGGTTATTGCTCAGAAGATAGTGCTGCTGAGGTTGTGTTTGGTGACAGTGATGATGAGAAAGAATGGGCTGAGGGGTTAGTTGATGTCGACATCAGGGTAGGGGATACATTTGAGGCTGGCACAATTGAAACCCAAACTGATGTAAGAAAAGAGAGTAGGAGACTAGGAGTGACAATGACAGAGGTAAGGAGAAGATTGCTGTAGGTTTAGGGGATGAGGAAGAAGGATATGAATATGAAGATTTTCTTGATGTGCCTATTGTTGGTGATGATCAGGATGATAACAATGTTGCCAAGAGGTATCCTTTGCACAAGCAGCTAAAGGACATGAGTGAGTACAAGTGGGAGGTTGGTACTCTTTATGTATCAAGAGAGGAGTTTAAGAATTGTGCTACTGCCTAAGCTGTTTCAAAGAAGACCACAGTCACAAGGCTAAAGAGAAAATCATCTGCCAATGATGTGAGTTCACAACACTCTCAAGCTACTTCAAAAAAGGCTAAGCTGACTCCGTCCACCACAAATATGAGGGTGCTACCAAGCCCATCGAAGAACATCAGCAAATCCCAACTAAAGTTCATGGCTAGGACACCTCCCAAAGCATGGAAAAAGATGTGACAACAATGATGTCTGTTGTTTTATGTTTTAAGGCTACTTATTTATGAGTAAAGGATTTGTGTTTAGTATCTTTATAATGTCTGGAAACTAGTTTTAAGACAATAGTTTGTTATTGCAGACCATTATTGTGGAGCAAACTGTGTTGCTCTTGTTTTGTTATTTTGCTTTCAATCTTTTGTGCTTGTATCCAATGACAGCTTTATGGTTAATCATTAAGTAACATTTTACAGAAATGATTGTTCCCATCCTATTGACTTGCTTGATTTAAATAGATTGCAAAACCCAAAATTTGATTTCATTCAACTCTTTCACTGGAACAACATTGCATCTGCACAAAACCAGCCTTTCTTCAACCAAAACTCACAAAAACATCATTGCTTTACAATATCATTGAGTTCAACAAAACAGCAACTACTTTAACATCACTACTATTTATAAGCCAACATACAGAACACAATTTAGCTATCTAACAATTTTCTCCTATAACTTATCATGACCAGCAACATCATTCTAGTGACAGTCTCCCAAATTTGGTTGCTGTTGTTTTTTCAAACACCAATATCAGTGCAAGTGTCCATCTAACTAAAGCAACTCCCACTGCAACCATGAACCTGAACTCCACCATATCCACTTTGCCCTTTAAATTTCTGACCTTCAATCTTAACCTAGAAACTTGGGAGGGATCTTCCTCTGGTTCTGCCCATACAAAGTAGCCGCATTCTTCTCCAACCTAGTCAAAACATGAGACAGCCGAGTCACACCCATTGATGGTCAAAACACATAACTCAACAACAAATAAAGACATGGTTAAAGCTCACCCCGAAGTTAACGCAACCCCAAAACCTTCGCCCAGGATTTTCTGTCGTCGACGACGTTGCGAGCACAGGCCGTTTCCCACAATAACATATTGTCCTCCTTCGACGTGCTAGGTTTCTACTTCGAGTGGCTTGCTTGCTGCCTTGGGTTGCTTCAGATTGGCATGTTTCATGCTCCATCTTTTCTCATGCAGACGGAATCGCCCTTCAGAGGCAGCGCAACAGCAACAAGAAGCAAAGATTTGGGGATTAGGGTTTCGAAGAGGACCCTCTGCTTCACATTTATTTTTTTTTAATTCAATAACGGTAACAACGTATGCCCTGCCACCATGTCACATAACGTCCACGTAGGCTACGCCGTTAACGAAATGTTTACCATTTTGACGGTAGGACAACATTGACTACATTTAGAAACGTTTGGAATACAAATAGGTCGTTTAAAACGTTAGAGATAGATTTGAGACTTACCCCAAACGTTAGGGATATAAATGATACTTTACTCAAATTTTTACTTAGATCAAGCCAACATATGAAGTAAATGTAAACAAAAAAGAAAAAATAAATAAATTAAGAACAATGTTATCTTAACGTATAGTAGTATTGTTGTTTATTTAATAGAATTTTAAATTATTTTTTACTTCAGCAACTGGAGAGAAATATTAGTACAAGAATATTTTTCAAGTTCATATAATTTTAGTATTTTAGGTTTATGATTAATCCAATATAATCACTCAATCAAGTTCGATTTTTAGAATCTTGAAAAATACACATAAAATAATTTGATTTATAATTTAATTTCATTGAAAATTGATATAAAAATTACACACAATGTAACACCCTAACTTTCGACACGTCATGACCAATGCCAAAAGTTCAAGTGTTACTCGTCGTGCGGCTTACTTAGCTCTAGACTCAGATTTTTATAAATTAATATCAATAAAAGCCTTTATCGATTTAATCGTGAATAAATTATTATTCGTGGATTAGCGTTTAGTTGCTCGCAAGGTAAGTTTCTTTAAAGTTATCATGTAAGAAAACACATGGCAACAAAAATAACATATATAAACATATATACAATATACACGAGTTAAGTTCAAGGATACGTGTCATCTATCAAAGCCGAGTATCACACCAAGTTATATGTACAGATACAAAAAAAGAAAATCAGTCCCAACCCTCACACGGGTTTCCTAAACTGGAACCGAACTACTAAGACGTCCTACCCCTCTAAAAGTACTACAAAAGCGAGGGGAAGTAATACTAAGATCATCAAAAAGGAGCGAAAGATTCACTGCGGCTAACTCTGGAGTGATCTCCGAACATTGTACAAGAAAGAGGTCCAAAACGTGCTCCATATGAAGACTCCGCCGCGCGCCGGATCCTCATAGCTCAGCGGTTAGAACGAAACTCAAAGATTTCCTCTGCCGGACCCGTCTGGGGAGGGGGAAAAGAAAGAAAAGAAGAGTGAGAACCTAGAGTTCTCAGTAAGGTAAAAGGGGAACCTAGAGTCTTTATCTCTAAGTTATCGCGAAACAGAAAAAGAAAAAACACAGAGACTTAAGGAACAAACATATATATAACAAGTAAGTAGCATGAACAAGAAAGAAATGGCAGTAAATAATTCACAAGAAGTTCATATGCGCAAACAATATGATGCATGCCTGTTCCTAGCGCAGGCCATGAGCTCATGCGTCGGTTGTCTACCCGCAACCCGACGTTACTCGGAGTGAACCCCGAATATGGTCCCTTTACTGTGTCAGTTAGACACCTTGGCATCACGGTTACCCGTGTCAATTAGGCCTCATTATAATAACATTTCAATGTGTATCACAGTAAGAAACAGTGCTATCAGTTAGGCGAACATTCTCGCATTAGCAATCTCAAGCTATCCGTTAGGCGGACACTTTCGCATTAGCAGTTTGGCACAAGGCCCATTCAACATACACTTTTCATAATTTACTTATTCATTTCAATTATCTCTTTCAAACATGGTTTCTCATTTACTTTCTCTTTATCATGCCTCCGCATCACCAACACTATAAAACATACCTTCGCACCACCGCCTAAATATACATATCTCCACACCACCGTCTAATTATACATACCCCTGCATCACCCATTAACCTTAAACCTTCTTGGGAACAATTTACACATTTACATTTAACTAAGTTCCTGAACTTTTATAGAAATTCGGACATAATCTTCTCTAAAATAGCACTAAAACCACCCTTACGGGTTCCCTCAGCTTTAACAACATTCAAACTTTCCTTAACAATTTATCAGGTAAACATTCTTAATTGGTCATTATACTCTCTTTAATCCCTTTAGTTATTGTAAAAACACGGGTTTAGAAAATAAAACTTGGTTTTGGGGCATTCCTACCATAATTGAAATTTGTACAAATCTTTCAAAAATTCTACTATCATTGCAGAAAAAAAATAGCAGCGAGTAGTAAATTTGTTAAATTCACTAAAAATCCAATTCTCACCCATTGCCTTTCAAAATTCATGTACTTGAACAAGACTCTTCCAGATTTCTAGAAAACTAAAATTCAGACTATTACCATGTCACATGTAAAAGTTATGAGGTTAGGAACACAGCCCTGCCTTATACAAATCTGTTTTCAAAACCCAGCAAGCAACTCACACTTTTTGCAACATATCTAGTTGGTTAAAAAGAGTTTTGACATGAAATTTAAACTGGATATTTTAAACACATAAAGCTTGAGACGGCCGTTGGTTCTAGCCCAAATACTCATCAGAATTATAAATTAAGTGAATTGGAAGTTGGTGTTTCTGCAGTAAAGAAACAAAATTTTCTGCTGAAACCATCAATCTTCAAAAATTCCTTTCTCCCAATCCACTTATCAATTAATTCTAAAATTTTTACCAGATATTAAAAACACATTATATTTTCATAGAAAAATAATTTTATCCAAAATTATGATCTGAAATGCTCCCAGAAATTTGTTCATGTCGCTGCCAATTATACAGAAATTGCAGAAATTCTGCATAATGCACTTCCAACAACCTCACAAGCCAAATCTTGTGTTCAAGCCTAGAATTCATCTAAAACTATAATTTTACTTTTATTTTAACTAACTAAAGTTGCTAGAATGGTCAGAACATCTCCAAGAAAATAAATTCAATAAATTTCACAATTTCAATTACTTAACCATAATCAAACTTCCACTTTTTAGCACTATATCAAACATAACAATTCATATAACCTAACCATCATTCAAACACATAATAGAGCCATATTTATCATAAATCAAGCATATAATAGTTTATCTATTCTCATCACAGGCACATCCACAAGAATAATAGTCTAATTGTCCTAACCCTTACCTCTTTTGAAGTTAAAAATTCTATTTTTACTTCTTTCCGGAATCAGAACCCTAACCGTATAGAATTGGAGCTTTGGCCTCTCTTTCAAGAACAAATGGCTGACCTCACCTCAAGCAAGGGAAGAGTTCTTGCCTATGGTCACTACTGTTCTAACAAGAATTGGAATTAGAATGGCAGAGGTGGAATAAAAGGGAAGAACA
>NW_026265248.1:8954-9203 GCF_000817695.3 Arachis duranensis | reverse complement strand
GTATTAATGAAATTCTATTATCTTTTATTCAAATCTCTCTTATTCTTATTCCAAGATATTCATTCGTACCCAAGAACATGATGAATGTGATGAGTTAGATAACCCTCATTATCATTCTCACTTATGAACGCACGTGATTGACAACCACTTCCGTTCTACATGCAACAAGAGCTTGAATGTGTATCTCTTAGATTCTCCAACAGAATCTTCGTGGTATAAGCTAGATAGATGGCGGCATTTATGAGGATC
>NW_026265248.1:6570-8949 GCF_000817695.3 Arachis duranensis | reverse complement strand
GCGTGAGCGTAGTTTTCACTGCGAGGATGGGATGTAGCCATCAGCCATGGGTGATGCCTCCAGACGATTAGCCGTGCAGTGACAGTGCATAGGATCATTTTCCCGAGAGGATTGAAAGTAGCCACCGCTGATGGTGAACCCCTATACAAAGCTTGCCATGGAAAGGAGTAAGAAAGATTGAGTAGAAGCAGTAGGAGAGCAGGCGTCCTTGAGCCATACAGCATCTCCATTCGCTTATTTGAAATTTCCACCGATGAATCTGCATAAGTCTTCTATCCTTTTTATAATCTATTCTCTTATTTCTATTTTCGAAAACCCATAAACCAATTTAATCTGCCTAACTGAGATTTACAAGGTGACCATAGCTTGCTTCATACCAACAATCTCTGTGGGATCGACCCTTACTCACGTAAGGTTTATTACTTGGACGACCCAGTACACTTGCTGGTTAGTTGAACGGAGTTGTGGAAAGAAAAAGCTTCTCTAACAGTGCCTGAAATTATTATTGATCACAATTTCGTCCACCAACCCACATGAGATAACAGTTCTTCTCTAAGTCCTCCCTCGAACTTGATGCACTTCCATTTCTCATATGCAGCTGGTGCTCCTTGACAAACGTTTGAGAACCGGCATAACTCTTCAAAGTTGCAAGTGTATTCACTGACGGTCATGTTTCCTTGTTTCAACTGAAGCAACTCCAATTCCTTAGCGGTGCGAAAACACTCAGGAAAATACTTCTTATAAAATTCAACTGAAAATTCCTCCCAGGAGATGTCAATAGCTTCTCTTCCTAGTAGTTGGAGTATTCCCTGCCACCAATGTTGCGCGTCATTCCTCAACATATAAGCAGCAAATTCCACTCGCTGTCCTTCGGGGACTTGTTGGGCTCGCATTGCTCGTCCTATTTCTTTAAACCAGTCATCAGCTCGTGTAGCACTAGTGTTCCCATGGAATTGAGGCGGATTTATCTTCAAGAAAGTGGCTAGAGTCATGGGCCGGTTACGTAGTCCACCTTCACCTTCTTCGCCATTTTCATTTTCTTGTCTAGACTCATGGTTATTTTCAACTCCATTCTGACGATCAAGACGTTCAGCTACTCGGTTAGTAGCAGCTATTGATTCACGTACAGCAGCGGCCATAGCGTTTACGGATTCGAGAATAGCCGCTGCATCAGGGAAAGTTCCCTCACTTGTTCCTCCCAGTCGAGGGCGTCCTCACCTATTCGCAGCCATTTGAGTCCTATCAATACCCAATAATCAATATTAAGGTGATCAGTCTTAATATATCAAAATTAAGTATTAATATCACTTACAATGGATGTTCATAGACCTTCATGCAGATTATATTACAAAAATATCCTAACTGCATGGTAAAAAAAGATTCAGAATATGCAATGAAGCATAGATAGTCCATTCCAAGGCTCAAAGGACGAACTGCTCTGATACCAATTGTAACACCCCAACTTTCGACACGTCATGACCAATGCCAAATGTTCAGGTGTTACTCGTCGTGCGGCTTACTTAGCTCTAGACTCAGATTTTTATAAATTAATATCAATAAAAGCCTTTATCGGTTTAATCGTGAATAAATTATTATTCGTGGATTAGCGTTTAGTTGCTCGCAAGGTCAGTTTCTTTAAAGTTATCATGTAAGAAAACACATGGCAACAAAAATAACATATATAAACATATATACAATATACACGAGTTAAGTTCAAGGATACGTGTCATCTATCAAAGCCGAGTATCATAACAAGTTATATGTACAGATACAAAAAAAGAAAAAAACACAGAGACTTAAGCAACAAACATATATATAACAAGTAAATAGCATGAACAAGAAAGAAATGGCAGTAAATAATTCACAAGAAGTTCATATGCGCAAACAATATGATGCATGCCTATTCCTAGCACAGGCCATGAGCTCATGCATCGGTTGTCTACCTGCAACCCGACGTTACTCGGAGTGAACCCCGAATATGGTCCCTTTACTGTGTCAGTTAGACACCTTGGCATCACGGTTATCCGTGTCAATTAGGCCTCATTATAATAACATTTCAATGTGTATCACAGTAAGGAATAGTGCTATCAGTTAGGCGAACATTCCCGCATTAGCAATCTCAAGCTATCCGTTAGGCGGACACTTTTGCATTAGCAGTTTGGCACAAGGCCCATTCAACATACACTTTTCATAATTTACTTATTCATTTCAATTATCTCTTTCAAACATGGTTTCTCATTTACTTTCTCTTTATCATGCCTCCGCATCACCAACACTATAAAACATACCTTCGCACCACCGCCTAAATATACATATCTCCACACCACCGTCTAATTATACATACCCCTGCATCACCCATTAACCTTAAACCTTCTTGGG
>NW_026265248.1:0-3630 GCF_000817695.3 Arachis duranensis | reverse complement strand
GTTCTGGTTCTAGAGTTTGGAAACCCTTGATGGCTCCTGGGGCCGCCATCATTAGCAAGCCACTTGTCGAGAATACCATGTTCGTCCTCGACAACAACCTCTTTTTTTCATCGTCCAGGGAGTTGGAGAGAGACTCCTATTTGGCCCGCTTCGACCCCATCAAAGAGACTTGGATGGATATGTCTGCCGCTGATAACAATCTTTCGAACTTCAGAACGGGTAGACTCATTTGCGGCGGTAGACTCTTTGGCCGCAGTGACCAATGTCGTAATACTTTTTTCCCACACATTTCTGTGTCCCTTCCCGGTCTTGGAAGCAGCAACTACACCGTTTGCCTTACACATGAGTATGTGGAGGAACCTCCTCATACACCTTTGGACAAGGTCCTTGCCATTCTCGTTAACCACCTGAATGGCCTAGTCGCATTATATCAATACCTTGATGTGGCTTTTGAGGGTATTCTACCACCGATGGAAGGACCCGGCAGATTCAATTTTGTTGACCTTGGCAACGGGAAGCTGTGTGCAATATGCTCGCAGTTATTGGATTCCGATCCCTATTCATCCGCGCATTGCTTCTCCATTTTCACACTGTCCGTGTTGAAGGACTTTGCAGCATTGCAACTTGACAGTGGGGCTCCTCCCATGGAGCGAGATTTCTTACAAGTTACTGTCCATAGGAAGAGTGTCTTCACCATGGAGCACCGTGGGATTACTGGGATTACTAATTGTATGCGCCATGCGTTTGTTTGGCCACCTACTAAGGGAGGAAGATTTCAGCACAGGACAACTCTATTTTAGTAACATTTCTTGTTATTTCTTGTGGCTTATTATCCTCCTTAGTCGTTTTCAATAGGATTATGAATGAACAATGAATTAAATATTAATGTCTTTCAGGAATATGATCTTGCTTTGAGTTGTGTCTATATTCTCTTCAACTCGTACAAAATTATCTGTGCATTTTGAGATATTTGCATTATTGCTGCTGGTCATATTAAATGATCAACTCACTGCTTTCTATTTCAAAATACATGATGCATTTTAAATAATTAATTCAACTAATAGCCCGCACATATTATGTCAAAAGAAACATTTTGAAGTTTCACATAAAGTTAGAATGATTCTTGTTTGAAAAATTTAGTTTAAAAATTTGATTTGAGTCATTTATAATATTATCGATTGATTGCTTTATTCATTAGATTAAGAAAATAAGAAAATAATAAGAATGATGATGAAGGGAAACTGGGTTACAAAAATTCAAATCAAGTTTCTAAATGACTAAAGAAAAATAATGATGTTATTTTTATAATGTCATTCTGTATGAATTTAGGGAGAAAAGTAACATTATCAGAATAGGTCATGTTCCTAAACAAAATAACCTAATGTGATGATCAGTTTTAAGTGAAGTGCTATAAAGGGGTTCTATGAGTCTATTCTTTCAAGAGATGATTATTTCTACAAAATATAATGATACATGCATATGGAGTAAAGAAATTTACAAGTATCGTTCATATATATGATAATGTCATGCTCTGTATAGAGCCCCAAACTAAAACAAAACATAGGGGAGCAAAAAGTTAAAAACAAGAAGTGGAAACCTAAAATCTAATGGGTGACTTCATCAATATTTTACAAGCAACATAGTTTAGTGTAGCCAGTTCTACTCAATCTATTATTTGTTGTACAATGGATTTCAGCTTCAAAACGGCATTTGTGTCATCACAGGTGAATTCCGCATGTAAGCACATCTGGTTAATACTACATGGAAACTTCTGCATGTAGACATCAACATTTAAGTTCCTATTCACTTGCCACTGGCCATGTATCTGTGAAAATGGAAATCCATTTTGCATATCTCGCAAGTCATGACCGAGAGGGCCGTTTCCGGTCAGGCTGATGTTCCGACTTCCGACCTATCCACGTTATCACATCTTCTGACAAACTGGTCAAGAGTTCTCTGCTTTGAAGGGCTCTATGCCCAATAGTAGTATGCTTTGCAGGGCTACTCAATGGATGATTATTTGACACAGCTAAGGTGTTCTCATGGCCATCTAACACCTGATTTTTCAATAACTAAAATTTAGAATGGTTTCTCAAAAACATCAAAAAGTAACTCTCAAATACTGCTTGAGTATAGATCTTGACAAAATATAAATATAAACCAGAATAAAAACCTTGAAACTAAGCATTATGTACATTTTGCATTACATATGATAGTTCAAGAAGATGTAGAAATGTACCTGCCCCCAAATTATCCGGTTTGAATTGCACCACATTCCTAAGTCGTAAAAATTTAGATCATGAGTGTGAGAATACCTGGCCAATTCTATGCGCACGATCTTTGGCCTGAATTAGGTCACCTGGAGTCCAGGATTGTTCTGTAAAGATAACTGTGCTTGCAGCAGTTAAAGTTAATCCAACTCCTCCCGCTTTAATGGATAGCTGCATGATAACGTGTCACATGAAATCATTATCTCAAGCACAAATACTAACCAAGACAACAGAAAAGATGCTTATAACGGAAACACATGGAAGAAATGCACAACCAAAAATACCACCATACTACAGCTGCCTTGATATAATCCTTTTCCCGGAAATCTGTAACCAATTGTTGCCTTGATGCAGCGGGTGTACCTCCATCAATCCAGATGCAACCCACTTTTTTCTTCTGGAAATTTTCAACAGTTTTGGTAAGTGCTATGATTTCCAATATAAAAAAAATGAGTAAAATTGAACTGGTCTTCGCATCTATCATTGACTGATGGTGCGCAAATATAAGAAACTTGCAACCTGCCTGCAGTGATCACAACATATTACCTGTGATAACCACCGATAGCCCAAATGAAATAGAAAGGTGGAAGCAAGAGAGAAAAAAAAAATTGAAGCAATCAAACTTTCAAATTAAGCATACACAACGTTTGGGGCGCTGGAAGATGGATGAAATATAAGAATTAACACATAATCTAAACCACTCAGACCAGCCAACGTTGACACCAATAATAGTTGTGGCATATGAATTAACATGTCATATGCTGACATTTTCACTACACTGGTCAGCCAATTTAATTCGTTCAACTTAGGGTCCTACACTAAGGGGTACCGGTTGCAACAAAAGCAATTAGAAAAGAGTAAAGACCAATTTAACCATGCATCATGCAAGCACACCAATCAAAGGAGATGGGTGAGAAACTAGAGAAGTTGAGAACCTAACTTGACTTTCTTGTAGTACATACAGTGCAGTCACTAAATTCTTTATTGACATTTTATTGCTTTGAAACAGTGGAGGGGAGCAATACCTCAATGAAAGTTCCGAATTAGTATATATCTGGAATCGAATATATCATGATTCAGTTTTGATCATATACCAGTCAAAATGATTTAAACTACTCCAATATTGGCCAAGGCCTGAGAAAAGGCAAATATAAAAGAAAGATAAAATGTTGAAGAAAAGATAAAAACCGAAAGAAAAGTTGGTAAAGTTTTACTGGCAAAAATAAATGATGATTAGTGAAGTGATTGCTAATTTGGGGAATATTTTTGCTCTTGAAGATAAAAACTATAGACCTATCATAGTTCTAGGTAATCAGAAAAACTTCCAAACAACTTGTACAAGTCAAGATAATGTTCAGGG
>NW_026265247.1:24718-24893 GCF_000817695.3 Arachis duranensis | reverse complement strand
ACTGAAGAGCAAGTTGCAAAATACCTTGGAGCAATCATGAAGCTAAATGACAAGTTATTTGGAAATGAGACTTGGGAGGATAAACCCCTTTTGCTCACCAAAGAACTGGATGACTTGTCTAGGCAGAAATTACCTCAAAAGAGACAAGATCCTGGGAAGTTCTCAATACCTTGTG
>NW_026265247.1:23039-24581 GCF_000817695.3 Arachis duranensis | reverse complement strand
GGATCTTTGAGGTACAAGCTGCAAGAATCTCACTAGAGATGGCAGACAATTCAAGAAAACAAGCATATGGACTTTTAGAGGATGTTCTGGTAAAAGTTGAAAACCATTACATCCCTATTGATTTCATAGTCCTAGAGACTGGGAAGTGCATGGATGAATCCATCATCCTTGGCAGACCCTTCCTAGCTACAACAAAGGCTGTGATTGATGTTGATAGAGGAGAATTGATCATTCAAGTGAATGAAGAATACTTTGTGTTTAAGGCTCAAGGATATCCCTCGGTCACCATGGAGAGGAAGCATGAAGAGCTTCTCTCAAAACAGAGCCAAACAGAGCCCCCACAGTCAAACTCTAAGTTTGGTGTTGGGAGGCTACAACCAACTTCTAAGTTTGGTGCTGAACCCCCACATTCAAACTCTAAGTTTGGTGTTGGGAGGTTCCAACATTGCTCTGAGCATCTGTGAGGCTCCATGAGAGCCCTCTGTCAAGCTACTGACATTAAAGAAGCGCTTGTTGGGAGGCAGCCCAATGTTACATCTTATCTATTTTCCTTTGTTATTTTATGTTTCCTGTAGGTTAATGATCATGAGAAGTCACAAAATCAATGGAAAAAGCAAAAACAGAATGAAAAACAGCATACCCTGGAGGAAGAACCTGCTGACGTTTAAACGCCAGTTTGGCTAGCAGATGGGCGTTTAACGCCCAGTCTGGCACCATTCTGGGCGTTTAACGCCAGAAATGAGCACCAGACTGGCGTTAAACGCCAGTAAAGGGCAAGAAGTTGGTGTTAAATGCCAGAAATGGGCACCAGCCCGGCGTTTAATGCCAGAATTGGCACAAAGAGCAATTTTGCTCGCCACTTGGTGCAGGGATGACTTTTCCTTGACACCTCAGGATCTATGGACCCCACAGGATCCCTACCTACCCCACCACACTCTCTCTCTTCTTCACCCAATCACCTCAACACCTCTTCCCCAAAAACCCTTCACCTATCAAATCCCATCTTTCTCTTCACCACTCACATCCATCCTTCATAAAACCCCACCTACCCCACCATTCAAATTCAAACCACTTTCCCTCCCAAACCCACCCATACATGACCGAACCATAACCCCCCACTCCTATATAAACCCTTCTTCACTCCTTCATTTTCACACAACCTAAACACTACTTCTCCCCCTTGGCCGAAACACAAAGCCCCTTTCTATCTCTTCTATTTCTTCTTCTTCTACTCTCTTCTTTCTTCTTTTGCTCGAGGACGAGCAAACCTTTTAAGTTTGGTGTGGTAAAAGCATTGCTTTTTGTTTTTCCATAACCATTTATGGCATCCAAGGCCGGAGAAACCTCTAGAAAGAAGAAAGGGAAGGCAAAAGCTTCCACCTCCGAGTCATGGGAGATGGAGAGATTCATCTCAAGGATGCATCAAGACCACTTCTATAAAGTCGTAGCCTTGAAGAAGGTGATCCCCGAGGTCCCTTTTAAACTCAAAAAGAGTGAATATCCGGAGATCCGACATGAGATCCGAAGAAGAGGTTGGAAAGT
>NW_026265247.1:21963-22575 GCF_000817695.3 Arachis duranensis | reverse complement strand
GGAGCAACTAAACACCTCCCTAGGAGAATTGAGTTCCAACATGGGACAACTAAGGGTGGAGCACCAAGAACATTCCATCCTCCTCCATGAAATTAGAGAAGATCAAAGAATCATGAGAGAGGAGCAACAAAGGCAAGGAAGAGACATTGAGGAGCTCAAGCACTCCATAGGATTTTCAAGAGGAAGAACAAGCCGCCATCACTAAGGTGGACCCGTTCTTTAATTTCCTTGTTCTTTATTTTCTATTTTTTTCGAAAATTATGCTTATGTTTATCTATGTTTGTGTCTTGTGATCATTAGTGTCTTAGTGTCTATGCCTTAAAGTTATGAATGTCCTATGAATCCATCACCTCTCTTAAATGAAAAATGTTCTTAATTGAAAAAAGAGAAGAATTGCATGAATTTTGAATTTTATAACAGGTTAATTATTTTGATGTGGTGGCAACATTTTTGTTCTCTGAGTGCATGCTTAAACAGTGCATATGTCTTTTGAATTTGTGGTTCATGAATGTTGGCTCTTGAAAGAATGATGAAAGAGAGAAAGAAAAAGAAAGAGAAAAAGAAAGAGAAAGAAAGAAAAAGAAAGAAATAAAGTTGTGATCCAAGGCAAAA
>NW_026265247.1:20866-21494 GCF_000817695.3 Arachis duranensis | reverse complement strand
TGTTTTTCTGTGATTTCAGGTATTTTCTGGCTGAAATTGAGGGACCTGAGCAAAATTCTGATTCAGAGACTAAAAAGGACTGCAGATGCTGTTAGATTCTGATCTCCCTGCACTCGAAGTAGATTTTCTGGAGCTACAGAAGCCCAATTGGCGTGCTCTCAACGGCGTTGGAAAGTAGATATCCTGGGCTTTCCAGCAATATATGATAGTCCATACTTTGCCCAATATTTGATGGCCCAAACCGGCGTTCAAAGTCACCATCAGAATTCCCAATGTTAAACGCCGGAACTGGCACAAGGATGGGAGTTAAACGCCCAAACTGGCACCAAAGCTAGCGTTTAACTCCAAGAAGAGTCTCTACACGAAAATGCTTCAATGCTCATCCCAAGCACACACCAAGTGGGCCCGGAAGTGGATTTTTATGTCATTTACTCATCTCTGTAAACCCTAGGCTACTAGTTTTCTATATATAGGACCTTTTACTATTGTATTTTCATCTGGGGATCATTGTTCGATCTTAGGATCATCTTTGGACGTCTAGTTCTTAGATCATTGGGAGGCTGGCCTCACGGCCATGCCTAGACCTTGTTCTTATGTATTTTCAACGGTGGAGTTTCTACACACCATA
>NW_026265247.1:9211-20545 GCF_000817695.3 Arachis duranensis | reverse complement strand
AGCCACTGACAACGGTGAAACCCTTGCATACAGCTTGCCATGGAAAGGAGTAAGAAGGATTGGATGAAGACATTAGGAAAGCAGAGAGACGGAAGGGACAAAGCATCTTCATACGCTTATCTGAAATTCCCACCAATGAATTGCATAAGTATCTCTATCTTTATCTTTATGTTTTATTCATCATTCATGACCATTTGAGTTTGCCTGACTAAGATTTACAAGGTGACCATAGCTTGCTTCATACCAACAATCTCTGTGGGATCGACCCTTACTCGCGTAAGGTTTATTACTTGGACGACTCAGTACACTTGCTGGTTAGTTGTGTTTATGCCATGGTATTGAACACCAAGTTTTTGGATTCATTACCGGGGATTATTGGAGTTGTAGTGATCACAATTTCGTCCACCAATAGTCAAGTTAAAATTCTTGTTAACATAATTAGGGCATAATTTTCTTTAGGAAATAGTCTTTTTTTTTAGTTTTTAGTTTAGTTTGACTCGCCAAAATATATGTGCGGCTAAAGATAATATGCTTAGGTAACAAAAATAAATAAAAGATAAACAAATAAGTTTTGAATTCTGATTCTATTAATTGAATATTCATAAATATGGGGTTAAATTAAATGCAATCAAAGGCAAAAAGAAGGAGATTCATTAGCTCGTTATTTAGTTCGAATTGGTGAAATGGTGGAATCCATAAAAATTATTCAACAGGCTTTGGAAGGAATTCCCGACGGACTATATGAAAATTTAGAAATCCGTTACTTTGATAGGGAAAGGGAAGGATGGTTATTGGATCATTTACTAATGATGATCTGGGTTTGATAGACCTAGTATATGTTCTATTTCTTTGATGGAAGGTCTAAATGCCGAGAATTTTGGATAAAGGAAGAGATTACTCGATCCATTTTCATATCACTCATAATATATAAATTACCAGAAATCAACTAATAATTTTATTAAATATCAATTGTTTGAATATAATAAAATGTCACGAAGTAGAATACAATGAAATAGTCATAAAATAAATTAAAACCTGAAACCCAACAAGTTTCGGTGATCATTGTCATCGTTGCTGTCTTCCTTTTGCTGAGGCGACAGATTAGGTGCTGATGTTGATGCCCCACCAGCAGTGCCGCCGCTGCCTCCAGCTTGCCTATGCTCATTGTACACTTCTATCTGCTCTGAAAAATGCTCTAGCCGCTCTAGCTTCTTCATCATCTATGAGTTGATGGCTTTTGTGTCCTCTTTTCAGGAACAGAAGCTCCTATGTGACCTTCTGCACCTCCTGTGTGAGCTTCTGCACCTCTTCCCTCAAGTCGACAACTTTCTCTGGATCGACAAGGCTGGTGGTAGAGGTAGATGAAGCCGCCAATGCCGAGGTGCGGAGGCTGCTGACGAAGAATGACTCAAACCCAAAGTGGCGATTCTTGTGGGGCTCAAAGGCAGTCTCATGCCAGACCTTATCAGGATTTACCACTGAGATATCAGAGCCAGGGTCGTTATTCTCACTAGGCGACTGAGATTGCTGGGTTGTAGCCTCCAATATCTGTGTATAGTCCTCCTGTGTAACATACGTTGTAATTATAATACTAGTTAATTTGCTTTAAACATACATTGAAACTCACATATTGATTCGCAGACCACTCATAAGCAAATATCTTCTTGTTGACCTTCAAAGTATGGGTATACTTGAAGATCTTCGCCGGTGACGCCTCACCATCCAATGACTTAGACTACACATATTGAAATCAACCAAGTAAATAAATCAAGAAACAACTAATTCAAGTAATAATCAACAAACATAGTGAACTACTTACCAGCTTACTCTTCGTCTTTATGAAGGTTGCCGACCCACCCGTATACTTCGACTACCTCAGTAAA
Source organism: Arachis duranensis (assembly GCF_000817695.3). NCBI lineage: Eukaryota > Viridiplantae > Streptophyta > Magnoliopsida > Fabales > Fabaceae > Arachis > Arachis duranensis. The sequence goes on along the minus strand of NW_026265247.1, from coordinate 18,662 downwards.
GTCCTATTAGTGAAATTCGTCAGACAATGATACTTGAACCCCTTGTCAGTTCTAAAATGGGCCTCCAGTTCCTTATTAATAGATAGATGGATCCAGGTTATTAGGTGGTCGCACCCTTGACGAACGTCGCTTATCATTTGCTGAAGTCGTTCAGCTGTCCGGTGATCACAGATCTTCGTGATCATGAGATTATGTTCCATGGATTTCAACTGTATAAAGTGATTCAATAACAATAGTTAGTCAAAATAAAATACAGTTGGAATACAGTTAATTCAACAACATTGGGATCTTACCGCTTACTTCTGAAACTATCACTTTCTAGTTTCAGTACGGATCTTCCTGTAGATCAGCCACAAGTAGTCGTAATGGACTTAATCACTTCAGAGATCTCCTGTATACATGCATCATTTTTCAGTGCAAACCTATCAAAGAAAAACTTAAGATTAATAAATACATAAAAACACATAAACCTTCACTACAAGATTTTTTTTTTATCTGTGGAAGTTTGTTTCTTATGTGTGGAGGTTTATAACCTCCACCAAATGGTTTGTGGGAGTTTCTAAAACCTCCAAAATTTGAGGTGCCACGAGGTCTTTTGTGAGAGTTTTTAAAAACCTCCACAATCTATTCAGTGGAGGGTTTTATGTGGTGGTTTTAAATCATTTTTGTGGCAGTTTGAAACCCCCATAAATCGATTTTTTAATTTAATAAAAATAACTATTTTGTGGGATTTTTAAACCTCCACAAATCCTATAATTATTTATTAATTTTTAATTTCAAATCATTGGTGCGAAATTTATAACCCACACTTACTAACCGGCAAGTGCACCGGGTCGTACCAAGTAATACCTTACGTGAGTAAGGGTCGATCCCACGAGGATTGATGGATCAAGCAACAATGATTGATTGATTGGATTAGTTAGGCAAGAAAAAATTGGTTTTGAGATGTTCAAAAGGTTTAAGTTCGAACATAGAATATCAAAAGGATAGACAAATAAATGAGTTGGGAATAAAATGTTGAGAAAGCAGTTAAGGTTTCAGAGTTATCTATTTTCCAGATTTATTTTTATCACTAACTAATTTAATCATGCAAGATATAATTTCATGGCAAACTATATGTGACTAGGCTCTAATCCCTTAGACCTTCCTAGTCTCCTCTAAAATTCATTAATTGCCAATTCCTTGGTCAATTAATTCCAATTAGAGGGTGATGATCAATTTCTAGTTTATATACCAAAAGAATTCTAATTATCCAAAAATAAAGGGATTATATGTCACGTATCCCGTTAAATACAAACAATTAGAAATTCAGTATAATTTGTTTTCAAGCTGTTGTTCAAGTAAAGAGCTTTTCCAAGTTTTACAAGAACTCAATTAGAACATGGGTCATACTTCCGTTCCACCCATATTCATAAAGTAAAGAGCGAAAATAATTATTGAAATATAAATCAAGACATGAATTAAATTAGAAAGATCAAACGAATAAATCCATACAAATAGACAGAGCTCCTAACCTTAACAGTGGAGGTTTAGTTGCTCATGGAATGTAGAATGTAAATTTGTATAGAATTCCCTAATAGAATCCCTCTAATGTAATGTGAATAGAAGAGAAGTCTCCCCTATTTATAACTAATCCTAATTAATTTAAAATCTAATTATCTAAAAATAAAAATAATATCTTTTCCTAAAAGATAAGATTTGAATTTAAATTTAAATTAATTTACAGATCTTCAGTTGATGGGTGGGGACCACTTGCTTTGTCCATTCTGCAGCTTTTAATCTGTGTTTTCTGGGCTGGAAAGTGGGTCAAAACAGTTCAGAAATCACCCCCAGCGTTTTCTGTATTATTGCAGATCGCGTATGTGACGCGTCTGCGTCGTCCACGCGCTCACGTCATTTGTGCAGATTCCAGTCCACGCGTTCGCATCAGGCACGCGATCGCGTCATTACGATTTCTCCATTCTGCGCGGTCGCGTGAGCCATGCGTCCGCGTCGGTCTTCGCTGGTAATCTCTTTGGTTTCTTCTTTTTCTCTGCAGAAACTTCATCAAATTCATCCGAATGCTACCTAAAATGAATAAAATTGCACAAAACTCAAAATAGCATCCATAATGGCTAAAATATAATTAATTCTAAATTAAACTCAACAATTTAGATGCAAATTCACTAGGAAAAGATAGACAAGATGCTCACGCATCACAACACCAAACTTAAACTGTTGCTTGTCCTCAAGCAACCAAAACTAATATAAGCTCAGGATGTGAATTTGCATGAGAATGAGAATTCGATTAAGCTCGTGTCTCTTTTTATAGTGGGGTTTATAACTGTAATCCTGAATAGATTTGGCATCTCACTCTCCTTTAAATCAAAAGGATGTCACTGTCATATGGAATTAGAATCCGGATAATATTATGAATTCTCTGATCTTTTATATTTCAGTTTAATCCTTGAACACAGCAAAATTTAGTTTAATTTATTTTCTTTGGTGCTTAGCACCTTGAGCCTAGCCGTGACTTTAAATGTTTTGTCTCAAGAGTTACTTGAAACAAAAACACCACAAGCACTTAACTGTGGAACTCCCTCTGAGTTCTGATTTTTCTTTTAGTTACTCCCAGACAGTGGTGCTCAAAGCCTTTGGCATACTCTGTTAAACGCACTTGGTCTCGACTCTAAGTGTTCTGTCCCAAGGATTACTTGACACAGTCACACCACAAGCATATGACTAGGGAAACAACTCTTTGAGCTTTTAATCATGTCTGACCTCCCTAGTCATTGATGCTCAGAGCTTTGGACCTTGCTTTTATTATTATTTATTTATTTATTATTATTTTTTTCTTTTGCTGTTTCTTTTGCTTCAAGGATTAAATTTTTGTTTATTTCAGAGAAGTCATAATAATTCTCTAAATTCCTGTTCCTTATACATCAACATCTCTTGATTCAAATTCAAATATGCACTATTTATATCATGCATTCAAAAATTACAGAAAATACCACCACATTTAAGTAAATAAGACTATTCTTAGAATTAACTCAATTTCTCATGCAATACATCACTTCTTTTTTTTTCTTTTTAGATTCAAGTTCAGTGAGTGGTACAAGAAACATCTTTTCAGCATAAAAAAAGAACTAAACTAGTCCTAGGATTCTAACTAATAAAGGATCATGCAGCAAACAAAGCAAAATAGCAGAAAACCGGAACACAACATAGACAAAGAGGGGAGGAATAAAAATGAAAGGAACTCAACCACCTTAGTTATCCTAGCGGTCGCTTTATTCTTCAGGTTGTGCTCCTCCGTGAAGATGATTCGCCTCCCTTTTGGTGCCAGAAAACCAATAAGCACAGCGTCAACACCAAACTTAAAGGTTTGCTTGTCCTCAAGCAAAGAAGAACTGAAAATAGAAGAGACAAATATTATGAGGAGAGAAAAATAAAAGGATAAAAGCATAAGAGAGAATTAGGATTGGGAGAGAGAGAGAAAGAAAACTAGGCGACGCAAGCGACGCGGACGCGTGTAGCACGCGTACGCGTGGGTCGCGAATGTTCTTAATGACGCGTTAGCGTCAGGCACGTGTCCGCATGCCCTAAATTTTGTGCGATTTGCGCAAAGCCAGCCACGCGCCTGCGCGACTTTCTGTTCGCATGGCTTGGGAACCAAAATTTCATATGACGCGTTCGCGTTATGTATGCGAACGCGTGGATGGCTATATGTGCAATTGACACGGACGCGTCAGTCACGCGTCTACGTGACTAAATTTGTGCTTTTAGCACACTTCTTGCCCCAGGCCAGCACAACTCTCTGCCCAAACACTCTTTTATGTCGATTTTGCAGGTCACGTGTCCGCGTCAGTGACGCGCCCGCATGAATGGCAAAAATCACAAATGACGCGAACGCGTGGGATCATTTGTGCGAAAGGTTCCATTCCTGCGCCACTCTCGCGCAAGTCTCTGTTCATTTTTATTTTTCACGCACACCCCTCTGACGTGTACGTGTCAGCGACGCTTGCGCGTCGTGTGCATGTTTTTATTTATTTATTTTATTTTATTTTATTTTTTTATAGCTTGAGGTGTTCGGTTCCTGTGATAAAAATAGCTACATGATTAGAAAATTAGTAAGAACTCAATAAAAATAAAATAAATGAGAAAATAACTAAGGATACGAAAAAGAATGATCATACCACGGTGGGTTGTCTCCCACCAAGCACTTTTAGTTAAAGTCCTTAAGTTGGACATGTGGTGAGCTCCTTGTCATGGTGGCTTGTGCTTGTATTGATCCAGGAATCTCCACCAATGTTTGTAATTCCAATGGTCACCGGGATCCCAAACTAGGCGCATAACGCCTTTGAGCAAGTTAAAGTAAGTGACAAGGCCCCAATAGTGTTGATTGTGGGAATGAATCCCAAGGTCCCAAACCTTGCTTTTACACCCGTCTTCTTGTGTATCACCATTGTTCCCACTGGGTGGCAAGCAATCTGAATTCTTACAGAGACATCCAAACAACCTTCTAGATCCATTCAAATTAGCTCTATACCAATCCTTGCACTTCAATTTGGAGCATGCAACCATATTGAACCTTGCTTGAAAACTCTTACCATTAACCATCTTCCTCTTACTCTCAATGCCACAAAGAGCTCTAAGTTGACCATCTGTCTCTAGTAGCCCATATTCAAGTGGAAAAGTAAGGATTAAGGATAGAAATTTTACCCACTTGAATGTTGTATTGGATGATGATGGCTTTGGGAGAGGTCTTGCAAGTTTCACTTCCTTGTGTTCTTCCTTGAATTCTTCTACCTCTTTGCAAGCTTCCTCAATTTCAACTTCTTCCTCTTGGTAGCTTTCTTCTAATGCAATCTCTTCTTCATTACTTACCAAGGGCATTGGAGGTTATGCATCTTCCTCTTCTTCTAATTGCTTGCTTATTTGGCTCATTTGCACTTCCAAGTTTCTTATTGACGTCAGGATTTTTGCTAGTAAAGAATTTATAAAAATATTCGCGTTGTAGATATAGCTTCTAAACTAACAGAAATCCCTTCGTGCAAACGTTTTGGTTGTCACAAGTAACAAACCCCTTTAAAATTGATAACCGAGTATTTAAACCTCGGGTCGTCTTCTCAAGGAATTGCAGGGAGGTATGTTCTTATTATTGGCTATGAAAAAGGTAAAATTGGGGTTTTTGGAATTTGGGCAATGGGCACAGGTATATTTTCAAAGCAATAAAAATAAATAAATAACTGTAAAATAAACTCTTGGTAAGGTATAAGAACTGGAAGTCCTATCCTAGTTATCCTGATCAGTTGTGATGAGAATTGGATTCTTCTCCCACCTTGTTAACCTCTAACTATGAAGGTAAGTTAAGTGGATGAATTAATTCGAATCCTCAAGTCCCAGTCTTTCCTTGGGAAAGGCTAGAGTTATTGGAATATGAATTAATAAAATGAAGAAATCCAATTTTCAATCAACAATGAGTTTGATAACTCTAGAGTCACCAATTATTTAACCAAAGCCAACAGGGAAACTATCTAAATCAAATAAAAAGCATTCAGAAATAAAACAATCATAAACTGAAATACCTCAAATATCATTAAATAAAAATGTCAATTCTAACATGGACAATATCAACAGCTAATTGGGCAACATCAATCAAACACAATAAAAGCTTCAGAGTAACAAAAATAGAAGAGAAATTAAATAGTAAAAGGAATATTGAACCTGGGATCGAGAGTTACTCCTAAAACTAAGAGAAGTCCTAAATCCTAAATCCTAAAGAGAGAGAGAGAGAGAGAGGAGAGAACCTCTCTCAAAACTAAACCTAAATCATGGAAAGTGACTAAAAATTCAGATACTCCTCAATGGATGCATTCCTCCACTTCATAACCTCTGGTCTATGACTTCTGAACTTGGATTTGGGCCAAAAAGGGCTTCAGAATCTACTATGAGCATTTTCTACAATTTCTGGTGCGTGGCCTCTGTCACGCGGTCGCGTGGGTCACGCGGCCGCATCACCTGGAGTTCTTCTTATCACGCGATCGCGTGGGTCACGCGTCCGCGTCGTATGCAATTCGCTCAAGTCGCGCGGTCGCGTCAGCCATGCGACCGCGTCGATGCTTCTTCGCTCTTGGCACGCGATTGCGTCGTCCATGCGATCGCGTGGATGCCAGTTTCTTCAAAACTCCGTTTTGCACTTTCCTTCAATTTTTGTACGTTTCCTTTTCCATCCTTTAAGTCATTCTGCCTTAGAGGATCTGAAACTACTCAACACACTAATCACGGCATCGAATGGAAATAAAGGTAATTAAAATAATTAATTTTAAAGCATAGGAAACATGTTTTTCACATACATCACATAATATGGAATGGAAAGTAAAACCATACAATTAATATGAATAAGTGGGTGAAGGATTGAATAATCACTCAGATTAAGCACAAAATATATCATAAAATATGGGTTTATCAACCTTCCCACACTTAAGTAATGGCATGCCCTCATGCTATGTCCAAGGTAAAAAGTAAGGCTGAAGTGGTTGAATGCCATGCAATGCAATTCTAATCTAAATGCAACTAACTAAATTCATGATGCAATTCTAATTTTATTCACTCATATATAAAGCTTACATATAGCTAAGTTAATTCACATTCTCAAGGAGTTATGTATATATATATAGCCAACCCTTAAATAATAAAGCAATTTAGCAAATGAGATGGGAAAGAAAACATTGTATAAACTTGCAAAACAATTAGTAAATTTCAAGCACAGATATATGTTGATGAGTTATTGAACCCTCACTGGATTTTGTGTTTACTCTCTAGTCACTCAGTGTTTACTGGGTTTATTCACTCTATTTTTCTTTTTATTCTGACTTTCTTATAACTTTGTTTTTCATCTAACCAATCAACAATTACAGAATATAGTCATACCAAAAAGTCATGAGGTCTTTAATTAAGGTTGTAATGGGGCCAAGGTAAAGGTAAGGATACATGTATAAGGCTAAGTGAGCTAATTAAGTGAATCCTTGATTAGTCTAAGATCTCACCTAACATACATATTTTGTAAAGCAAAGCTTCTTCACCTATTTTTCCATATTTTTCCCATCTTTTATATTACATGCTCATATCTTAATTTTTTTATTTATGTTTATCCTATGTGCGTCGCTTTTTGCGTTTGGGAAATTCTTTTTGTATCCCCTTTATTCAAATACTGAAAAATAATTTTTTTTTTGTTACACATGGTAATTAAATTATTTTGACTTCACATGAGCATGTTTACCAAAACTTTTAAAAATAATTTTTTTATTCTTTTTAACTTTCTACCTTTTTGTTTCTTTCATCCATGTTCCCATAAGGTTCCCACACTTACACAATACACAATTTCTATCTTAAGCTAACCAAGGATTCAACTTGGGATTTTTATTTTGTTTTTCTGCTTAAGGCTAGTACTGTGGTTATAGAACAAGAGGGGATTAAAAGATTCAAAGGGGCTAACAAGGATGGCATAAAAGGTAGGCTTTATTTGGGATAGTGAGTTAAAATCAAACAAGGCCTCAATCACTCTCTTGGTATGTACCTATATTCTATAATTGGACATATAGATTAAAACAAAGCAAAGAACACCAGAATAAAAAAGAAGAGTGGAACACACAGGAATAAAATATTATGGTTTAAATGTAACCATACAATTAAGCTCAAAACTCACAGGTTGTATGTTCTCAAACTCATAAATCATATATTACTCATGTATGTCATTGAGGTTTAGTTAAAATTTCCCATTATTCTCAATGTAAAATATATTAGATGGCTAAAGTTCTAGTGTTCTTCCTTGATGTAATGTTGTTAACTTAACTACATGATGTAATACTTTATAACAAAGTGTGTGGATTGTGTTGATCTTGTTTAAAGTCTCTAGCTTACTTCCTTTTTATTTTTTCAATTAAGTCAACTATAATATACTAAAAAGGGTAAACTATACTAATTAATCCACCTACTCTATAGCTAATAAATTAGAACTGCAAACTAAACTAAATGGCTAAAATATGAACTAAAGTGCAAAATGCAGAAATAGAGTAAAAATACATGAAAGTAGCAATATATAAGTACTCAGAAAATAAAAAGAAAAATGAAAATAAAGAGAAAAATACAGAAAAATATCCAAAATAAAAGAAAAGAGTCTGTAGTGGTTCACCAAGATAATACGCCAGAGATGGCGACCTCCCCACACTTAAAATAGAGCATCGTCCTCGATGCACACTCAAGCTGGGTGTGAAGGGGTGTCATCACCGGTAGGAATGGTAGCTGGAGTCTCGGTGGTGGTAGGCTGAGGACCTGGCTGCTGTAGAGGAGGTGCTGACTGGATCGGGATCTCAGGATCTGCAGCCTCAATCTGATGTGGAACCTCTGCCTGGGGAGCAGCCTGCTCTGTGCCTGCCTGCAGATGGGTCTCCTCCTGGGAATGAGTCTCCTCCTCGTGCTCATCCGCCATCTCCTCTGATGGCTCTGATGGTGAGTCAGGCTCGGAGGGGATGTCACTGCTCTGTCGGATCATCAGCTTCAGATGCTCATAGCGTCACTTGCTGCGACGCTCCGATCTCTCATATCAGCGCCGGTTACGGTGCTCCATCTGATCTAGCTGTCGAAACAATCGGTGCACGAGGCGGTACACTGGCTCTAAGGCAGGTGGAGGTGTAGTGGGGGCAGTAGGGCAGCTGTGGAGGAAGAGGGTTGATGAGCGGATAATTTATACGCTTTTTGGCATTGTTTTCATATAGTTTTTAGTAAGTTTAAGCTACTTTTAGGGATGTTTTCATTAGTTTTTATGTTAAATTCACATTTCTGGACTTTACTATGAGTTTGTGTGTTTTTCTGTGATTTTAGGTAAATTCTGACTGAAATTGAGGGATTTGAGCAAAACTCTGAAGAAGGCTGACAAAAGGACTGCTGATGCTGTTGGATTCTGACCTCCCTGCACTCGAAATGGATTTTCTGGAGCTAAAGAACTCCAATTGGCGGGCTCTCAACGGCGTTGGAAAGTAGACATCCAGGGCTTTCCAGCAATATATAATAGTCCATACTTTATTCGAAGAATGACGACGTAACTTGGCGTTAAACGCCAAGTACACGCTGCTGTCTGGAGTTAAACGCCAGAAAAACGTCATGATCCGGAGTTGAACGCCCAAAACACGTCATAACTCAGAGTTCAACTCCAAGAGAAGACTCAGCTCGTGAATTGATCAAGCTCAGCCCAAGCATACACCAAGTGGGCCCCGGAAGTGGATTTATGCATCAATGACTTACTCATGTAAACCCTAGAAGCTAGTCTAGTATATATAGGACATTTATCTATTGTATTAGACATCTTTTGACCACTTTAAGTCTTTCATTATTCGGTCACTTGATCATGGAGAGGGCTGGCCATTCGGCCATGCCTGAACCTTTTGCTTATGTATTTTCAACGGTGGAGTTT
>NW_026265247.1:6594-9189 GCF_000817695.3 Arachis duranensis | reverse complement strand
TAGGGTCCAAGCTATTGGTGTCTAGCCTTATTGTTTGTTTCTTTGCCAATTCCTGGCCTTTCTCTTTCTTTTTTTCTTTTTGTTTTGCTTCATTCTCAAGGGATTTTCATTTATAGCAGACTTTATAACAGCAAGCTAGTTCATACATTAAGGAACATGTTGTTATGCAACATTTATTTTATGAGCTAACAATTGAATCAAACAAGTACCACCACTGACTTTCATTCTAACTTCTGCAACATTGGACATTCACTTCCTTTTCCAAACATTTTCCTTTTATTCACGCAACAGGGAAGTAAAACAAAATCTAAGCTAATGATGGATGACAGAAATTATGCAGATCCAAGTATTTCTTAGCAAACATTTTCACCTAATTGAACACTTTAGTAAGACATATAAGAATATCTAAATTAAAACACTTTACAGCAACAAGGATTATGATGCAGATCCCTTTCATAGATTAGGTGTTTCCCTGCATAATCTTTAGAAGTTGCTTGCTTTTCAAGCCCTTAAGCAATTGGTTAATATGCATGAATTGAGTATGGCTTTTGAATTTACTTTTGGTGTGTGAATACCAAACTTAGTTCCTTGCCATTGTTTCTTATGCATCAAGTTAACCATGTGTGAAACCCTTTTATCTTTGCTAAAGGTAATAAAACTAAAGACTAGAAAACAGCAAATTGGTTGAATGGTTTATCTGATTGCTTGGAGCTAGCATTCTGTAGAAGGTGGGAATGTGTTTTTAGATGAGATTTCTGGTGGAACACCAAACTTATAATTCTTCATTCTCCTTTGAATTATTTTGATGTGCAACACCAAACTTAGCTCCTTGCAATACAGATAAAACTAGTTAACCTTTTTATTAAAATAAGTAGAAAAGGAAACTACCTCAGGTTGGGTTGCCTCCCAACAAGCACTTCTTTATTGTCACTAGCTTGACATCTTTCATTCTTACTCAATTCAGGTTCTGAACCTCCTTTTCTTTATCCCATTGGCCTCCCAAGTAATGCTTTATCCTGTGACCATTTGCTGTGAAATGACTCTTTATTACTTCATCTAGTAATTCAAGGCTTCCATAGAGAGAGACCTTTGTCACCAAATATGGACTAGTCCATTTGGATTTGAGCTTGCTGGTGCGCGAAATTGTGAACAATACTTTTTCACAACTTGAACAATCCCCGGCAACGGCGCCAAAAACTTGGTGCGCGAAATTGTGAACATTACTTTTTCACAACTCTCATAATCTCCGGTAATGGCTCCAAAAACGTGGTAGCTCAATACCATGGCATTACACAACTTCGCACAACTAACCAGCAAGTGCACTGGGTCGTCCAAGTAATAAACCTTACGTGAGTAAGGGTCGATCCCACGGAGATTGTTAGTATTGAAGCAAGCTATGGTCATCTTGTAAATCTTAGTCAGGCAAACTCAAATGTATATGGTGATGAACGAAAATAACATAAAGGTAAAGATAGTGATACTTATGTAATTCATTGGTAGGAACTTCAGATAAGCGTATGAAGATGCCTTCCCTTCCGTCTCTCTGCTTTCCTACTGCCTTCATCCAATCCTTCTTACTCCTTTCCATGGCAAGCTCATGTAGGGTTTTACTGTTGTCAGCAGCTACCTCCCATCCTCGCAGTGAAAACTAATGCTCATTCACTCTGTCACAGTGTGGCTAATCACCGGTTTGGTTCCTTCCCCTACCGGAATAGAATCACTCTTTTGCGTCTGTCACTAACGCCCAGTAGGTTAAAGGTTTGAAGCACGTCACAGTCATTCAATCATTGAATCCTACTCAGAATACCACAGACAAGGTTTAGAACTTCCGGATTCTCTTGAATGCCGCCATCAGGTCCTGCCTATACCACGAAGACTCTGATCTCACGGAATGGTTGGCTCGTTTTGTGTCAATTGCATGCTTTTAAAATTTTTCTTGCATTTTTTCGAAAATCTCATGCATTCATAGTGTTCTTCATGATCTTCAAAGTTGTTCTTGACAAGACTTCTTGTTTGATCTTGATGATTTCTTGTTTTGTGTCTGGTAGCGCGAAATTGTGATCACTACAACTTCACACAACTAACCAGCAAGTGCACTGGGTCGTCCAAGTAATACCTTACGTGGGTAAGGGTCGATCCCACGGAGATTGTTGGTATTGAAGCAAGCTATGGTCATCTTGTAAATCTTAGTCAGGCAAAATCAAATGGATATAGTGATGAACGAAAATAACACAAAGGTAAAGATAGAGATACTTATGTAATTCATTGGTAGGAACTTCAGATAAGCGTATGAAGACGCCTTCCCTTCCGTCTCTCTGCTTTCCTACTGCCTTCATCCAATTCTTCTTACTCCTTTCCATGGCAAGCTCATGTAGGGTTTCACTGTTGTCAGCAGCTACCTCCCATCCTCGCAGTGAAAACTAATGCTCATTCACTCTGTCACAGTGTGGCTAATCACCGGTTTGGTTCCTTCCCCTACCGGAATAGAATCACTCTTTTGCGTCTGTCACTAACGCCCAGTAGGTTACAGGGTTGAAGCACGTCACAGTCATTCAATCATTGAATCCTACTCAGAATACCACAGACAAGGTTTAG
>NW_026265247.1:0-1006 GCF_000817695.3 Arachis duranensis | reverse complement strand
AGTTCGAATTTTGCATTAAGGGATAGTGTTAGTCCATAAATAGAAGGATGTGAGAAGGAGGGAAGTAATTTTCGAAAATTAAGTGAAAGATTTTGAAAACATTTTGAAAAACACTAATTGATTCTCAAAACTAAGAATAGAAAAAGAATCAATTGATTTTTGAAAAAGTTTTTGAAATTAGAAATTAAAAAGATTTGATTGAAAACTTATTTTGAAAAAGATGTGATTGAGAAGATATGATTTGAAAACAATTTGAAAAGATATGATTTTAAAAATTAATGACTTGCCTAACAAGAAAAGATATAATTCAAACATAAAACCTTCCTCAACAGAAAAGGCAAAAAATGTTCAATCAAATCATTAATTGTTAGTAAGTATCTTTGAAAAAGGAAAGAAATTGATTTTGAAAACATTTGATTGAAAAGATATGATTTGAAAAAGATTTGATTTTGAAAAACTTGAAAAAATTGATTTTGAAAACAAAATCTTCCCCCTTGTGCCATCCTGGCGTTAAACGCCCAGAATGGTGCACATTCTGGCGTTTAACGCCCAATGCACTACCTTTTTGGGCGTTAAACGCCCTACCAGGCACCCTGGCTGGCGTTTAAACGCCAGTCTGTCCTTCTTCACTGGGCGTTTTGAACGCCCAGCTTTTTCTGTGCAATTCCTCTGCTGTATGTTCTGAATCTTCAATTCTCTGTATGATTGACTTGAGAAGACACAAATTAAAAATATTTTTGGATTTTTAATAATAAAGAATAATCAAAATGCAACTAAAATCAAATAGTAATGCATGCAAGACACCAAACTTAGCAGTTTGTATATATGGGAAACAACAAAACACTCAAGTCAATAGAATTCAAAGATCAAAACAAGAAAATCATCAAGAACAACTTGAAGATTAATGAAGACACATGCATGAATGCAGTAAGAACAGAAACATGCAATTGACACTAAACTTAAGATGAGACTCTAGACTCAAACAAGAAATATTTTTGGATTTTAT
>NW_026265246.1:23927-24903 GCF_000817695.3 Arachis duranensis | reverse complement strand
AGCAAGGTGGCCTTACCTCTCTCTCGATTACTACAAAAAGACACCGAATTTGAGCTGAGCAAGGAATGTATGGAAGCATATCAAACTCAAAGTAGCATTGACACAAGCTCCTATAGTGCGAGGCCCCAACTGGACTCAACCTTTTGAAATCATGTCTGATGCTTCGAATTATGCGATAGGAGCTGCGTTAGCACAACGCGAGGGTAAGATTCCCTATGTCATAGCTTATGCTTCCAAAACATTAGACGGAGCCCAATCCAACTACACTACCACCGAAAAGGAACTCCTAGCTATTGTTTTTGCTTTGGACAAGTTCCGAGCCTATCTTCTTGGTTCCAAGGTTGTAGTGTACTCGGATCACGCGGCACTAAAGTACCTATTGGCCAAAAAGGAATCAAAACCGAGATTAATTCGTTGGGTGCTTTTGTTATAAGAATTTGACTTGGAGATCAAAGATAGGAGCGGTTCCCAAAACCTAGTGGCGGATCAAAGATAGGAGTGGTTCCCAAAACCTAGTGGCGGACCATTTAAGTTGCCTCGAACACACAAAAGGCGACACCACCCCTATCAATGACTCCTTTCCTTTAGATGCGTTGCACACAATCTCGGAAGTGGTTCCTTGGTATGCCCCAATAGCAAACTATTTGGTTTCACGTACTTTCTCTCCTAATCTCGACAAAAACAAAAAGGATAAGCTGAAAAGCGAATCCAAATACTATATTTGGGATGATCCCTATTTGTGGAGGTGTGGAGCGGACCAAATAGTGCGACGATGCATACCTCAAACCGAATTCCAAGCAATCTTGGACGCTTGCCATGCTTCCGAAGGAGGTGGTCACTATGGGCCCCAAAGAACGGCAAGAAAAGTCCTTGATTGCGGATTTTGGTGGCCAACTCTTCTCAAAGATGCTTCTCTCTATTGCAAATCTTGCCCCCAATGTATTAGGCTTGGAGATATTTCCAAGAAGGACGAAAT
>NW_026265246.1:21896-23462 GCF_000817695.3 Arachis duranensis | reverse complement strand
AAGGAAAAGTTGAAGGCCATCCATGACAAGAACATTAGGAGAAGAGAGTTTAGACCCGGTGACCTAGTTCTTCTCTACAATTCAAGGTTGAGATTACTACCCGGAAAGCTTAGATCAAGGTGGGATGGACCCTACCAAGTGGAGAAAGTAGAACCTTATGGGGTCTACCACTTGCGCCACTCAACAAGCCCGGACATCTTCAAGGTAAACGGGCACCGTCTCAAATTGTATCATGGTGAGCAAAGAAAGAACTCCAAGGAATTTGAAGTGTTCCTCTTGAGGGATGCAACTCTTGAAGAAGCACTATGAGCTACTGAAAGTCCAACTTAAGGACGTTAAACAAAAGTGCTAGGTGGGAGACACCCCACCATGGTAAGATCTTCCTTTGAGCTTTGTACATAGACACTTGACTTCATGTTTGTTAGATAGATTTTAATGTCAATTCCCCGTCATTTGTTAAATTCATTGATGGTTTACCAAGTAAAATGCCCCGCTATAGTGCTTAAGCAGCTGTGTGGAGGGGGGAGTAATGTAAACACATACAAATTTAGAAAAAGCCCCCCCTCTGCGCGTGCGCGCGCCTGGCGCGTACGCGCCCTCAAGGCACTCAACGGTCATCTACGCGGACGCGCACCGTGCGTGGACGCGTGGATTGCGAATAACAGCCCTCCATACATTTACCCGAGAGTTGCGCCCACACCATGCCAGGACCATGCCTGAAGCACAGAAAGCTCGCGCGCGCGCGCATATGGCGCATCCGCGCACCTGGGCGAAATCTGCCAATCGATGCGCAAGCGTACTGTGCGCGTCCGCGCCGATCGCCCTGTTGCACCCCTGGTACATATTCCAGAGAGTTAAGCCACTCTCAGGCCTATACTAAGCCACCAGCCCAAAACCTCTGCCGCGTGCGCGCACGCGTCCATACACTGCGAGCACGAAATGCGCGCGCGCGCTTCAGCCGCGCACGCGCCCTTTGATTCTGCACTCCTCTCTGAACCACTTCACAGAGAGTTGAGCCCCCTCCAGGCCCTTCTCATGCCTGGGGCACAACCGTGTTGACGCGTGCGCGCACTGCATGCGCGCGCGCCAAAAGCCCTGAAGCAATCTCTGGTACTGCGTCGAGAGAGTTATGCCACCCCTGTGCCTCCCCTATGCCACCAGCCCAAGCGCATGGGCGCACACGCGCAACGTGCGCGCGCGCGCCCCATTCCACCTTGCCACCCTGCGCGAGCGCGCACTGTGCGCGCATGCGCGGATGATCGATGCCAATGTAAGAAGGGGCACACTCACCCCTTCACTCTTATTTCACATTTCCTTCCTCTTCTCATACCTTCTACTACACATCCAACTTGAAAAAGGGGCACACTTACCCCTTCACCCTCATTCCTCCATTCCCTCTTCTCCACTACCTTCTACCACTTACCACCAATGGCCCCATATTAACTCTCCACTCCCCATCAACCCACTCCACAACCTCCTTTCCCATATTCTTCCTCATCTCACAAGGTACTATACTAAGCTACCCCCTCACTCCAACCATCTCTTTTGATTCTTATTCATTTAGTT
>NW_026265246.1:20122-21841 GCF_000817695.3 Arachis duranensis | reverse complement strand
TTACTACATTGCTTTCACCATCTTCTAATCACACACTACAAAAGAATGCACGCCAAGTGTTCGACGAAAGGCATACTTGACCTTTGAGCCCACTTTGACTAAATTGCCTCTCATCTTATCACTTTTAGGAGCATCCCCATTTCCTCCAATCCATCCACTCACATTTTTCTTAACATTACTTTCCATTTGTGGTCCTTAAGGGTATGTGCCTCTCATGCTTTCTTACTTGCATGCTTAAATTACCCTTACACCATATGAAAATGATTTGCCTTGCTCTTCTCATGTTATCTTAGTTACATGTTGCAGCTGTCATGTGACAATGATACCCATATTCTATGGCATAACTTTTCATTGCATAATCGCATTTACTTCCACTTATTTGGGTTTGATGTTTCCCCTTTCTTTGTTCTCATAGGATGGTCATCAAAAAGAACAAAGGGAAAGCCCCCAAGAGGCCAACTTCCAATAAAGCGCACCACGACCTAACGGCCAAGCCACTCTTAAAGAAGACTAAGGGCCCCGTTGATGTTCTAGAGAAGGACAACCCTCCTAAGGATTCGAACAAGTTTCCCAACCGTTACTGCGAACTTGTTTACCCAAGAATGATCGAAAGGAATTATCATCCGGAACCCCTTCTAGTCCTACCGGCTCACCTCAGTCCGATTGTGATGCCACACATCGACCGGAGACAATGGAGGTTCCTCTTGAGGCAACCAAAGGAGGCCAATCTCTCATGGGTAGTGGAATTCTACTCCAACTACCACTCACCCCTTCTCACATCAATATTTGTGCGCCAAAAGCAAGTGTCGGTCACAGTGGAAACCATCCGAGAAGTCCTTGGGATTGAACCATCAACGGATGCATATGACGCCTACGAAGAAGTCTTGGCTACATGCGATGCCCGTGCATTCGATTGGAGCGCGATCCTCCGCGTCATTGCTTTACCTGACGCATATTGGATTCGGGGGACCATAAAGCAAAGACCCAAGGGTTTAGATGTCCGCCACCTCACTCAAGAAGCCACGGCATGGGCCCAAATTCTAGCTCACTATGTGCTCCCAAGCACACATGGGTCATCCATCACTGCCGAGTTGGCCTTATTGATATGGTGCATCCTAACCGAGAAACCGGTCAACATTTCGCATGCCATCCGCCAATCCATGGGGCGCATTCATGCCAAAGGAAATCTACCATTCCCCGCTTTGGTGACCGAATTGGTTGCAAAAGCCGGCGTCAACTGAGAGGCTAAAGATAGGAGAACCTTAATTCCGGTCGATGGTGATATAATTCCGACCAAGAGATGCCTCAAGCCTCCGGAAGTCACCAAGGACATTGGACTACCCACACCAACTCGCAACACTACCACTTCATCTACATCACAAAAATCGGCCGCCGAACGCCTTGAGGACCTTCACAAGAAATTGGACCGTTATGAGATGCGTAACCAACGCCGTTATGCTCATGTGAAGAGACTTCTAAGCATAATCACCCCACCTATGGAGGAACCCGATATCTCTACATCCACCGCAACTTCAAGCGGAGAGAGCGATGACATTGGAGATATGGGACACTCGGAGCTCAACCAACCACTGAGCCTAACCTATCGCACGGAGGACCGTGCTAAGTTTTAAGTGTGGGGAGGTCGGCCGACCGATCTCCGTAGGTAACATATGAATAAGTCTGAATAAATTAGGATAGGTTGCATGATTAGGTTTTAGT
>NW_026265246.1:16541-16944 GCF_000817695.3 Arachis duranensis | reverse complement strand
TCATATTTTCGAAAATCACATCATCAATTAATGTTTTGATTCAAAAATTTCAAGTTTGTTACTTTCTTGTTAAGAAAGATTCAAACTTTAAGTTCTAGAATCATATCTTGTGATTTCTTGTGAGTCAAGTCATTAATTGTGATTTTAAAATTCAAATCTTTTTCAAAACTAATTTCAATCTTATCTTTTCAAAACCATATCTTTTTAAATCATATCTTTTATATCATATTTTTTTTCAAAATTTTATCTTTTTCAAAAAAAATTTTAAAATATCTATTCTAACTTCTTATCTTCTTATCTTTTCAAAATTGATTTTAATATCTTTTTTAACTAACTAATTATTTTTTGTTTGTTTCTTATCTTTTTCAAAACCACCTAACTACTTTTCCCTCTCTAATTTTCA
>NW_026265246.1:15056-16419 GCF_000817695.3 Arachis duranensis | reverse complement strand
AAATTACTAACCCATTTTTCAAAATTATTTTCGAATTTCTCTCCCCCTCATCTCTTTCTATTTATTTTATTTATTTACTAACACTTCTCTTCACCTCTCTTCATCTCCAATCACTGCCTCTATCCTCACCATTGTGATTGGATTCTCCACTTTTATTCCTTTCTTCTTCTACTAACAATAAGGAACCTCTTTACTGTGACATAGAGGATTCCTCTTTCTTTTCTTGTTCTCTTCTTCCCTATATGAGTAGGAGCAAGGACAAGAACATTCTTATTGAAGCAGATCATGAACCTGAAAGGACTCTGAAGAGGAAGTCAAGAGAAACTAAAAAATCAACAATTCAGAGAAACCTCAAAAAAAAAGGGAGAAAAGGAAAGACAAAAAGCTTCCACCTCCAAGTCTTGGGAGATGGAAAGACTCATATAAAGCCGTCATAGCTCAGTGGTAGAACATGTGGCTGCAAATCAAGAGATCCCTGAGATACCTCAGGGGATAAATTATCCTCCACACAACTATTGGGAGCAAATAATGATAAAAACACCAAAATCACTAGGAATCATGCAACAGAAGCAAGGAAGAGACATAAAGAAGCTCAAAAAAAGCACCATTGGATCTTCAAGAAGGCGCCACCCTCACTCAGGTGGACTCATTCCTTGTTCTAAAATTTTTTTTCTTTTTCCTACTTTTCGTTTTTTTATATGTTTATCTATTACATGATCATTAGTATGTAGTAACTATGTCTTAAAGCTATGAATAAATTCTATAAATCCTTCACCTCTCTTAAATAAAAAAAAAATTGTTTTAATTCAAAAGAACAAGAAGTACATGAACTTCGAATTTATCCTTGAATTTAATTTAATTATATTGATGTGGTGACAATACTTTTTGTTTTCTGAATGAATGCTTCAACAGTGCATATTTTTTATCTTGTTGTTTATGAGTGTTAAAATTGTTGGCTCTTGAAAGAATGATGAACAAAGAGAAATGTTATTGATAATCTGAAAAATCATGAAATTGATTCTTGAAGCAAGAAAAAGCAGTGAAAAAGCAAAAGCTTGTGAAAACAAAAAAGAAAAAAATGGCAAAAAAATATAAAAAGAAAAAGAAAAAGCAAACAGAAAAAGCCAATAGCCCTTAAAACCAAAAGGCAAGGGTAAAAAGGATCCAAGGCTTTGAGCATCAATGGATAGGAGGGCCCAAGGAAATTAAATCCAGGCCTAAGCGGCTAAATCAAGCTGTCCCTAACCATGTGCTTGTGTCATGAAGGTCCAAGTGAAAAGCTTCGGACTGAGTGGTTAAAGTCGTGATCCAAAGCAAAAAGAGTATGCTTAAGAGCTCTGGACACCTCTAACTGGGGACTCTA
>NW_026265246.1:12286-14072 GCF_000817695.3 Arachis duranensis | reverse complement strand
GATTCCGGTATTGAATGACTGTGACGAGCTTCAAACTCCTGAAGGCTGGGCGTTAGTGACAAACGCAAAAGAATCAATGGATTCTACTCCAACCTGATTGAGAACCGACAGATGATTAGCCGTGCTGTGACAGAGCATAGGAACGTTTTCACTGAGAGGATGGGATGTAGCCATTGACAACGGTGATGCCCTACATACAGCTTGCCATGGAAAGGAGTAAGAAGAATTGGATGAAAGCAGCAGGAAAGCAGAGATTCAGAAGGAACACAGCATCTCCATACGCCTATCTGAAATTCCCACCATTGGATTACATGAGTAACTTTATCTTTATTTTCAGTTTATTTAATTTAATCCTATAATCTCTTAATTTAGTTATTTAACCTGACTGGGATTTACAAGGTGACCATAGCTTGCTTCATACCAACAATCTCTGTGGGATCGACCCTTACTCACGTAAGGTATTACTTGGACGACCCAGTGCACTTGCTGGTTAGTTGAGCGAGACTGTGAAGTTAATTTTGGACCATGGTTCTGTGCACCAAGTCTTTGGAGCCATTACCTTGGATTGTTGAAGTGAAAAGAATGAATCACGATTTCGCCCACCAAATGTCCTAGGTTAGGTGGGAAGTTTAAGCTTATTAAAGATTCAAATTTCAAACTCACTTAACCAAATATGCATCCTACCTTGACCTAGCCCCATTACAACCTAAAGAAAAGACCTCATGATATTTGTATGCATGCATGAAATATATGTCAATTGTTAGAAGAAAAAAACAAATCTTAGAAAGCATGATTAGGGGCGAACTGAGTGAATCAACCCCAAACACCGAGCGACCAGAGTGCAAACACTTCTGGTGAGGGTTCGATGCTCAATCCTTTGATTCCCGGCTCTCGCAAGCATTCCTCATGCAAAGTTGTATATATTGCATTTGACGCTTAGAAATTGGCAAGTCCCATGCATTGACCACCATCGTGTCCCATGTGCTCGCATATGTCATAAGAAAGCTGAATTGTTCCTAACCAAGTAGATAACAACACTAGTCATAGTTGCATGCATATAAGTAGGTTGCATTTCATGAGTCCTATACTTTTGCGACCCCTCGGTCTTCTATGTTTCTTTGCATTTTCCTAAGCATGAGGACATGCTAGAATCTAAGTATGGGGAGGTTGACAAACCCCATTTTGAGGGTTTATCTTGTGCTGATTTCAGGGGTTTTATCAATGATTCCACACACTTTCTATATGAGAATACAAGAGTTTGCATTCCTTTCCTAGTTTTGCCTCATGAATGAAAACATGCTTATTTTGTACTAAAATAGATACATTTCAAATCTTCTCTTGATGCCATTCGATGCCGTGACTTGTGTATTAAGTGGTTTCAGAATATAGAGTAGGAATGGACAGGAAAAGAGAAGGAAGACGGGTGCAAAGGAAGGAAGCATGAGAATTGAGCTTTGGAAATTTCCGCATAGGCGCGTGCGCGCACCTGGCGCGCCCGCGCGGATAAGAGCAACGTGAAGCCGAGACTAAGAGCCAAGCCACGAGCCAGCTTGAGTAGCGGCTAAGCCAGGATCCTCATGGACGCGCACGCGTACATCACGCCTCCGCGCACATTACAAGACGCCTCAACAGCGCGTACGCGTACCTTGCGCGTGCGCGTCGATTTGCGAATGTGATTTTTTTAAGAAGTCACGTGACTTAGGCGTGGAGGTAGTTAAGAATCCCACTTTTGGGAAATGCCTTGGCAGGGAAAAGCCTTAAAAGACTAAGGGAGCAAGGGTAAAAG
>NW_026265246.1:9727-11621 GCF_000817695.3 Arachis duranensis | reverse complement strand
TCTGTGCTTCTTCTTTAGGCACACATCTACGGATTACTCCGTCTGCACATCTCTTAAAGAGATATGGTTCATCCCAAAGATAGTATTTTGCATCCGTGATTAATTTCTTTGATTGCTGCCTACTATATTCTTTGGGTATGAATCTTACTGCCTTGTAGTTTGCAATGTCTGCAAACCATGGCACTTTCTGGATGGCAAAGAGGTGCTCATCCAAAAAGTTTTCAAAGATCTTAGTAAGAGGGAGGGACGCCCCTTCTACTGGTTCTATTCGGGACAAGTGATCTGCTACTTGGTTTTCTGTCCCTTTTCTGTCTCTTATTTCTATATCAAACTCTTGCAGAAGCAACACCCATCTGATGAGTTTGGGTTTTGAATCCTGCTTTGTGAGTAGATATTTAAGAGCAGTATGATCAGTGTACACAATCACTTTTGATCCTACCAAATAGGATATGAACTTGACTTTCGATCCTACTAAATAAGATCTGAACTTGTCAATGGCATAAACCACTGCAAGCAACTCCTTTTCTGAAGTTGTGTAATTCTTTTGTGCGTCATTTAAAACATGGCTAGCATAATAAATGACATGCAGAAGCTTATCATGCCTCTGTCCCAATACTGCACCAATGGCATGGTCACTGGCATCACACATCAATTCAAATGGTAATGTCCAGTCTGGTGCAGAGATGATTGGTGTTGTGACCAATTTAGCTTTCAGAGTCTCAAATGCCTGCAGACACTCTTTATCAAAGATAAATGCTGTGTCAGCAGCTAGCAGGTTGCTCAGAGGTTTCGCGATTTTTGAACAATCCTTTATAAACCTCCTATAGAATCATGCATGCCCTAGAAAGCTTCTGATTGCCTTAACATTAGCAGGTGGTGGTAATTTTTCAATTACCTCTACCTTAGCTTGATCCACCTCTATTCCCTTGTTCGAGATTTTGTGCCCAAGGACAATTCCTTCAGTCACCATAAAGTGACATTTTTCCCAGTTTAAAATCAGGTTAGTCTCTTGGCATCTCTTAGAACAAGTGCTAGATGGTCAAGACAGGAGCTGAATGAGTTTCCAAATACTGAAAAGTCATCCGTGAAAACTTCCATAAATTTTTCCACCATATCAGAGAAAATTGAGAGCATGCACCTCTGAAAGGTTGTAGGTGCATTGCACAGGCCAAATGGCATCCTTCTGTATGCAAATACTCCAGATGGACATGTGAATGTCGTTTTCTCCTGATCTTGGGGATCTACTGCAATTTGATTATAACCTGAATAGCCATCCAGGAAGCAGTAGTATTCATGACCTGCTAGTCTTTCTAGCATCTGGTCTATGAATGGTAAAGGAAAATGATCATTTCTGGTGGCTGTATTGAGCCTTCTATAATCAATACACATACGCCACCCTGTAATTGTTCTTGTAGGAACCAGTTCATTTTTTTCATTATGAACCACTGTCATGCCTCCCTTCTTAGGGACGACTTGGATAGGACTTACCCAGGGGCTGTCAGAAATAGGATAAATAATCCCAGCCTCTAGTAATTTAGTGACCTCCTTCTGCACCATTTCCTTCATGGCTGGATTCAGCCGCCTTTGTGGTTGGACCACTGGCTTGGCGTCACCCTCCAATAGGATCTTGTGCATGCATCTGGCTGGGCTAATGCCCTTAAGATCACTGATGGACCACTCAAGAGCTGTCTTGTGTGTCCTTAGCACTTGGATTAGTGCTTCCTCTTCCTGTGGCTCTAAGATAGAGCTTATGATTACAGGAAAGGTATCACCTTCTCCCAGAAATGCATATTTCAGGGATGGTGGTAATGGTTTGAGCTCGGGTTTGGGAGGTTTCTCCTCTTCCTGAGGGTTTTTCAGAGGTTCTATTATCCTCTCTGATTCCTCCAAATCA
>NW_026265246.1:8024-9513 GCF_000817695.3 Arachis duranensis | reverse complement strand
GGTTACTTCCCCTTTTTGGACGTCAATGAGGGTTCGGCCAATTGCTAGGAAAGGTCTTCCTAAAATGAGAGTTGCACTCTTGTGCTCCTCCATTTCCAGCACCACAAAGTCAGTAGGAAAAGCAAATGGCCCAACCTTGACAATCATGTCTTCAATCAAGCCCAAGGGGTATTTAATGGAGCCATCAGCAAGTTGAAGACATATCCGGGTTGGTTTGACTTCTTCTGTCAAACCAAGCTTTGTGATAATAGATGTAGGTATTAGGTTGATACTTGCCTCAAGGTCACATAGAGCTTGCTTGGTGCAAGTACCTTCTAATGTGCATGGTATCATAAAGCTTCCGGGATCCTTAAGCTTCTCAGGTAAGCTTTCTAGGATAATTGCACTGCATTCTTCAGTGAGGTAAACTTTTTCAGTTTCCCTCCAATCCTTCTTATGACTTAAGATCTCTTTCATGAACTTTGCATAAAAGGGTATTTGCTCAAGTGCTTCTGCAAACAGAATCTTTATTTCAAGAGTTCTGAGATAGTCTGCAAAGCGGGCAAATTGCTTATCCTGTTCCGCTTGCCGGAGTTTTTGAGGATAAGGCATTTTGGCTTTGTATTCCTTAATCTTAGTTGCTGTAGGTTTATTACCTGTAGAAGTGGGCTGGGAAGCCTTTTTAGAAGGGTTGTTATCAGCACTTATATGTGACTGATCCCCCACTGGCATTTGAATGCCAGGGGTGGAAGTTGGAGTGGCGTTAGACGCCAACTCCTTATCTGTTACTGGCGTCTGAACGCCAGAACTGTGCTTCCCTTGGGCGTTCAACGCCGGATTCATGCTTGTTTCTGGCGTTGAACGCCATGAATGAGCATGGTCTGGGCGTTCAGTGCCAGTCCTATTCCTCTCTGGGCTCTGATTGTCCTCAGAGGGATTTTGAGTAGCCATTTGTTCATTTCTTGGTTTCCTGCTGCTTTGAAGTGAGGTATTTAATGTTTTCCCACTTCTTAATTGAACTTCTTGGCATTCTTCTATTATTTGTTTTGACAGTTGTTTTTATATTTGCTTTAACTGTACTTCCATATTTCTGTTAGCCATTCTTGTTTCTTGTAGTATTTCCTTTAATTCGGCTAGCTGCTGAGTTAGAAAGTCTAATTGCTGATTGAATTCATTAGCCTGATCTACAGGACTGAGTTCAGCAGTTACTGTTTTAGCTTCTTCTTTCATGGAAGATTCACTGCTTAGGTACAGATGCTGATTTCTGGAAACTATATCAATGAGTTCTTGGGCTTCTTCAATTGTTTTTCTCATATGTATAGATCCACCAGCTGTGTGATCTAGAGAAATCTGAGTTTTTTCTGTAAGCCCATAGTAGAAGATGTCTAATTGCACCCACTCTGAAAACATTTCAGAGGGGCATTTTCTCAGCATCTCTCTGTATCTCTCCCAAACATCATAGAGGGATTCATTATCTCCTTGTTTGAAGCCTTGGATGCTCAGCCTTAGC
>NW_026265246.1:1385-6597 GCF_000817695.3 Arachis duranensis | reverse complement strand
GCTAATCAGCTGTTGGTTCTTGATCATGTTGGAATAGGATCCATTGATCCTTTTGCGTTTGTCATCACGCCCAGCAATCGCGAGTTTGAAGTGCGTCACAGCCATTCAATCCTTGAATCCTACTCAGAATACCACAGACAAGGTTTAGACTTTCCGGATCCTCAAGAGTGGCCGCCATCAGTTCTAGCTTATACCACGAAGATTCTGATTAAGGAAGCTAAGAGATGCTCATTCAATCTGATGTAGAACGGGGGTGTTTGTCAGGCACACGTTCACGGACTGAGGAAGGTGATGAGTGTCACGGATCATCACCTCCTTCACAATTAAGCGCGAATGAACATCTTAGATAGGAACACACACACGTTTGAATGAAATAGAAACAATTGCATTAATTTATTGAGACGCTGCAGAGCTCCTCACCCCTAACAATGGAGTTTAGAGATTCATGCCGTCAAAGTTTATAAAATTCAGATCTGAAAATGTCATGAGGCACAAAGTAAATCTCTAAAAGTTGTTTAAATAGTAAACTAATAACCTAGGTTTATAAAAAATGAGTAAACCATGATAGATAGTGCAGAAATCCACTTCTGGGGCCCACTTGGTGTGTGCTGGGGCTGAGACTTAAGCTTTTCACGTGCTTGGGGCTGTTTTGGGCGTCTCAACGCCAGGTTGTAACCTGTTTCTGGCGTTGAACTCCAACTTGTAACCTGTTTCTGGCGCTGGACGCCAGACAGCAGCATGATACTGGCGTTGAACGCCAGTTTACGTCATCTATCTTCGTGCAAAGTATAGACTATTATATATTGCTGGAAATTCCTGGATGTCTACTTTCCAACGCCGTTGAGAGCGCGCCAATTGGACTCTTGTAGCTCCAAAAACTCCATTCCGAGTGCAGGGAGGTCAGGATCCAACAGCATCAACAGTCCTTTTTCAGCCTAACTCAGATTTTTGCTCAGCTCCCTTAATTTCAGCCAGAAATTACCTGAAATCACAGAAAAACACACAAACTCATAGTAAAGTCCAGAAATATGATTTTTGCCTCGAAACTAATAATATTCTACTAAAAACTAGTTAAAACATACTAAGATCTACATGAAATTACCCCCAAAAAGCGTATAAAATATCCGCTCATCACAACACCAAACTTAAACTGTTGCTTGTCCTCAAGCAACTAGATAAATAAAATAGGATGAAAAGAAATTAAGAAGTAATAATATCTTAGAGTTTTAAATAGAGCTCAGATTCTTATTAGATGAGCGGGGCTTGTAGCTTTTGGATCATGACTTTAACCACTCAGTCTCAAGTTTTTCACTTGGACCTGCATGCCACAAGCACATGGTTAGGAACAGCTTGATTTAGCCGCTTAGGCCTGGAATTACTTCCTTGGACCCTCCTATCCACTAATGCTCAAAGCCTTAGATCCTTTTTGTTCCGAGGGTTTGCCTGAAATGTGTAGCTCGGTCGTCTGGAAAGGCCCGAGGTGGGGGGTTCAGTGACCCGAGCTTGATATGCAGAATGGTTGGTGGTTGTACCTGCAATGACACTCCGATGCTTAAGTTAGCATGGGTCCAAGCAGATATGTGTAGATGTGGAATGAACCTGGGTGCTCCAGTGTATTTATAGTAGTTGGCAGTGATCTTCCCTGGATAAGATATTCTTATCTTATCTTATCTTTGGGAGTTTTATCTCTATCTTTGTGGAACCGCCTTTTCTAGGCCTTTTCGGCCTTTAGGTTTGGGCTGCGTTCTTTTTGATGGGCCTTCCTTGCTCTTTGTCCGAGGTCCGACCTTTAGGTGTGAGCTTGAGGACAAGGTCGGACCTCTTGCGAATTTGCCGAGTTGGAGGACCCTGGTCAGGGTATGAACAGTGCCCCTGCCCGAGTTCGTCCTTTTTGGGAGGTCGTGCTCGGGCATAGTAGTCTGTTTTTCAAAAATGGCCGTTCCTGCATTTATTGTATTTTACCGTTTTTCCTCGATTTCCGTTCGGGCTCTTTGTGAAGGCTTTATTTATTGCTCCTTTCTTCCTTTCCGCGTTTGTTTTTCTTATGCTTTTACGAGCGCCGCTTCTTCTTTCTCTTTGTTCTGCTTTCCCGAATCTTTCTGTGTGTCTTTCCGGGGTTTCCTCTGTGCCGTCGTTTCGTTCTCCTTGCTTCGGAGCTCTTTGTCTTCGTTTCTTCTTCCAGGTTTGTTCCCATGTTTCTCTTTGTGATCATATGCTTCTGTTCTTTGTGTGGCTCTTGTTTATTTTTTTTTCTTTATGCCTGGGTTGCCCCAAAAGAGGTGCCGCCATTTGCTGTTGTTTTTATATGGGGGGGGGCTCTTTTTTGTTCCCTGGTGTTTTTGTTCTGTGTTGCCCCACTTTTCTTCTTGCTTTGCTGAATGGGTTTTCGTTGTCTTCTTTATGTGATTTTTTGTCTGCTGTTGTATTCTTCTTTGTAGGTAAGAATTTTTATGTCTCGAAAGGTTCTTCAAGCGATGTCGACTAAAATTCCATGTGGTCTTGATTGGGTAGACCCTCTTCCTCTAAGAGTTCCTACCGTGGTAGATTCTGAGTACTTAGTTAGGTTCCGTAGGCATTGTAGCATATGTGAAAATAGAGAGTCTGAGAGGGATTATGAACTAGTTGCCCCGGATTCTGAGGAGAGAGTATGCTTCCCGCCCCTAGATAGTTCCGAGAAGCTTTTCTTTTATGCTTATGATTGTTTTTTCTCTAAGCTGGGCGTCCGACTTCCTTTTACCGATCTGGAGTCTGAGGTGTTGTGGTCTTGTAATCTTGCTCCTACGCAGCTCCATCCAAATTCTTGGGCGTTTTTAAAGCTGTTTCAACTTTTGTGTCAGTTTTTGGGCGTTGCTCCCTCTATTTCTCTCTTTTCCTACTTGTTTGTGTTGACGAAGCCGGGGTCAGGTGGAGGGAAGGTATCTTGGGTCTCTTTTAGGGCTAACCAGGGAAGAAAGTTTTGTACCCTGTATGATGAGTCCTTTCACGATTTTAAGAACTTTTATTTCAAGGTCCGGGCTACTGGAGATGTCCGACCTTTCTTTTTAGATGAGAGTGGGGAGCCTTCTTTTCCTCTTTGTTGGCAGGAGAAAGTAGTGTCTACTAAGTATACCCTTGAGAGTCTAGATGAGGTGGAGCAGGCTTTTGTGGGTGTGGTAAGCAGTTTGGACAAAGAAGTCCGTGGCTGCTCGAAATATTGAGGCTGGGGAGGCTTCTGCCCGATCTTCTCCGAAGAAGACTACTGTGGGTGTCACTACTCGGTCGAAGACTATTCCGACTCCCCAGTTCCGAGCTATTAATCAAGATCCTCCGACCTCTGGACCCGGTCACTCTTCCCCGCCTTCGTCCTCGGGTCCTCCTCCCAAGAAACAGAAGACCTCCCAAGAGCTTGCGGGCTTTAATGACAAGGATTTTGATGCTCTTGGTTGGATTGAACAACATATTCTCCCTCAGACTTTTATTTCTACTGATGATGTGTCTATGGAGCACCATTTTCAGTATATGGCGCGGAGCTGTGTCCGGATGGCTAGTCTCCATGCCGCTATTGCCCGAGAGTTCAAGAAATCCCCCATTGGTGCGACCAGTTCCCGACTTGAGAAGGCTCAGTCCGAGTTCGAGAGGATTAGTGAGCTGAAGACTGCTAGGATTGCTGAGCTGGAGGCGTCTTTGGAGAAGGAGAAAGCTAAAGCTACTGCGGCTGTGGCGGCGGCGAGTTCATCCGAGGAGATGGCGAAGGCGGCGAGGGAGAGTTATACTCGAACATGTGCTGAGCTTGTGGAGACAAAGGAGAATTTGCAATCCGCTCAGGATGATTTTTACGAGCTAGAAGGACATGTGGCTAAGGGTATGGATGCTATGTTTGAAAATTTGAAGGCTCAGGTCCGGGTTCTTGCTCCTGACCTGGATCTGAGTTTATTCAGTACGGATAATGTTGTCGTGGAGGGAAAGATTGTTCCGGCTCCCAACGAGGATGAGGTTCCGGTGTCTAACCCTAAAGTTCCAGTTGCGAACCCGACTTCACCTTTGGCCGGGGAGGAATCTGGTGTGGAGGTTTCAAACCGAGATGACGGTGCTGTCAAGGCTGTCCCGATTTCTATGGTTCTTCCTTCGCAGCCTTCTACCGGAAAGGATCTTGATTCCCTGTAATCCTTTGTCTTTGGTTTTTTTTGCCCGGCCTGTGGGCTCTTTTTTGGACGGTTTTTACTACCTGTTTAACGCTTTGAACACCTTTTTTGCTATTAGCTACTTGTAGTAACTTTTTAGCTTATTGTGTGGTGTTTTGTTCGCGTTTTGACTTTTAGTTCCGCTTTATGCTTTTTAGTTGTTTTTGGATAACAACTTTTTAGCTAGCGCTTTTTTGAAACTTTGTTTTACCCTTCCCTTTGATTTCGTTTCTTCGCTTGTACTTTTTAGTTGTTTTTGTATAGCAACCTTTTAGTAAGCGTTCTCGAAATCTTTGTTTTCGCCGTTTTAAGGCTTCTTTCTCGGATCCGGGCTTTTTCTCGGACCTCGGGGGTGGCGGTCGAGTACTTCCCTTTGTTGGGTCCGACCTTGTCGTTGGTCGGCCTTTTAAGTTATTTTTGTAATCTCTTTTTATTTAGCTTTTTGAGCCTTTTCAGAGTTGCTTTATAACTTCTCACATTAATTTGAACCTCGTCGCTTTATCTTTGCCGACCTTGTGTGGTCTCTTGGCAATGATTTTTTGCGTTTTGCCGAGCATAAATTAATGCGCCTTGGCGGGGTACTTTTCAGGATTTGTTTCATCATGAGGAAGAAGAAAAGAAAATAGAGAAATTTGATTAGTATTAAAAAAGAAAGAATATTTACGGAGTGTTTTACCCTTTGACTAGGTCGGGTGTCTTACTTTAACTGGGTGTCTCATTAAAAAACCCTCGTAGGGAAAAAGAGTACACCTCGGGTTAAGTTTTTCTAGCTGTAGTACCGTCTTAGATTACAGGCGTGCCAGGCCCTGGGCAGCTCATTGCCTTCTAGGTCGGATACTTTGTAATAGCCTGTTCCTAAGACTTCTGTTACCTTGTAGGGTCCTTTCCAATTTGCAGCTAGCTTTCCTTCTCCCGACTTTTGTGTTCCGATGTCATTTCGGATTAGAATCAGGTCGTGAATGGAGAAGCTTCGTTTCATTACTTTCTGATTCTATCTGAGGGCCGTTCGCCGTTTTAAGGCTTCTTCTCGGATCCGGGCTCTTTCTCGGATC
>NW_026265246.1:0-1254 GCF_000817695.3 Arachis duranensis | reverse complement strand
GGCCAAGATGACTTTATTTGCGGCCTCCGCTTGTCCGTTGGCTTGTGGGTGCTCGACTGAGGTGAATTGCTGTTTGATTTTTAGCTCGGCCACCAAGTTCTGAAAACTTGTGTCTGTGAACTGTGTTCCATTGTCTGTGGTGATGGAGTAGGAGACCCCGAACCTTGTGACGATGTTTTTGTATAGGAATTTGCGGCTTTTCTGAGCCGTGATGGTGGCTAAGGGTTCAGCTTCGATCCACTTTGTGAAGTAGTCGACCCCTACTATGAGGTATTTGACTTGCCCCAGTCCTTGGGGGAACGGGCCGAGTAGGTCAAGTCCCCATTTTGCGAAGGGCCATGGTGTGGTGACGCTGATAAGGTCTTCGGGTGGTGCTTTGTGAAAATTGGCGTGTTTTTGGCAGGGGGGCATATTTTCACAAATTCCGTTGCATCTCTTTGCAAGGTCGGCCAGTAGAATCCGGCTCGGACTACTTTCTTGGATAATGCTCGAGCTCTGAGGTGGTTCCCACACATGCCTCCGTGGACTTCTTCGAGGATGCTCTTTGTTTCTGAGGTCGGGACACACCTAAGGAGGGGGTTTGAGAATCCTCTTCTGTATAATATGTCATGAATTAGTGTTGGCTAACCAGGGAAGGAAGTTTTGTACCCTGTATGATGAGTCCTTTCATGATTTTAAGAACTTTTATTTCAAGGTCCGGGCCACTGGAGATGTCCGACCTTTCTTTTTAGATGAGAGTGGGGAGCCTTCTTTTCCTCTTTGTTGGCAGGAGAAAGTAGTGTCTACTAAGTATACCCTTGAGAGTCTAGATGAGGTGGAGCAGGCTTTTGTGGGTGTGGTAAGCAGTTTATGGGGTCGGGCGCCTCACTTGGACACGAAGAAAATGTTGGGAGACCCAAGCCTTCTCCGTTCCGAGTTAGGTAGTTCCCGACCCTCCGAGATTATCCTTTTGGTATTTTGGCTTTGCTTTTTTTTGTTTTGGTGGAATTTCTGTTTTGGTGATCCTTTTTTCTTTTTATTTTTGCAGAGATGTCTTCTCAGGCGGATTCCATGAAGTACCTTCGTCGGACGAAGAAGTCCGTGGCTGCTCGAAATATCGAGGCTGGGGAGGCTTCTGCCCGATCTTCTCTGAAGAAGACTACTGTGGGTGTCACTACTCGGTCGAAGACTATCCCGACTCCCCAGTTTCGACCTATAAATCAGGATCCTCCGACCTCTGGACCCGGTAACTCTTCTCCTCCTTCGTCCTCGGGT
>NW_026265245.1:23579-24951 GCF_000817695.3 Arachis duranensis | reverse complement strand
GTGTGCTATTTTTAATGCTATTTTTGAATTTCCTTTGATTTTTGTAGTTGTTTTTGTGACTCCACGTGATCATCAACCTAAAGAAAACATAAAATAACATAGATAAATAAAATTGGGTTACCTCCCAATAAGCGCTTCTTTAATGTCAACAGCTTGACAGTGGGCTCTCATGGAGCCTCACAGATGTTCAGAGCATGGTTGGGGCCTCTCAACACCAAACTTAGAGTTTGGTTGTGGCCTCTCAACACCAAACTTAGAGTTTGGATGTGGCCTCCCAACACCAAACTTAGAGTTTGAAGTGGGGGCTTTGTTTGACTCTGTATTGGGAAAAGCTTTTCATGCTTCTTCTCCATATGTACAGAAGGAAAACCTTGAGTGTTGAATACAAGGTAGTCCTCATTCAATTGAAGGACCAACTCTACTCTGTCAACATCAATCACAGTTTTTGTTGTGGCTAGGAAAGATCTGCCAAAGATGATGGATTCATCTTCATCCTTCCCAGTGTCTAGGATTATGAAATCAGCAGGATGCCAATATTCATAGCATACACAGCTATTCCGGCTCACGGTTCAATCTAGAACCAGCCAATATTCATAGCATACACAGCTATCCCGGCTCACGGTTCAATCCAGAACCAGCCAATTCATAAACAATTACGGCCCTTCGGCCAATGGCATAACAAGCACTTCCACTACCATCCTCCATATCTCACATAATCCTCAATGATCCTCATTGATTATTCATTTTCCCCTTGCTTCACTCGCAAGTTATCTCATTCACTAGCCCTTTTCTAATAGCTAGGCATATCATAAAGATTTAAGATATAAGTGGTGAGATCGGAGGCTTAGAAGTATGAGATTTGGCTTTTAAAACTCAAATATCAACTTTGGCATGAAAACAATGCCACGCGTACGCGTACTCCACGCGCACGCGTGGATGTCCTTAAAAACTCAACGCTAACGCATGGATTGAAAAATAGACAAGCGACGCGCACGCGTCAGCCACGCGTACGCGTGGGTGCTCTCGTGCCCCAGGCACAAAGCTGGCACAATTCTGGCACAACTCTCTGGAAAATGGCTGGGCATTGGGTGCAGCACTATCGGCGTGCCCGCGCACATCACGCGCACGCGTGGATGGCGTTTTCTGGAAGATCGGCGCATACGCGCCAAGTGCGCCCAGCGCAAGGGGTTATTCTGCTAAAAATTTTCTAAGTTAAAAACTGCAGAATTCACAGCTTCAACCCCCAATCTTCCGACGGACATAACTTCCTCATTTTAAATCGTTTTTCACCCGTTCTTCGAACGGCATGGACATCCCGGATCCAATTTCATTTCTAAACAGATTTGGCACAAAACAAAGATCCGTAGTCCAA
>NW_026265245.1:21950-22593 GCF_000817695.3 Arachis duranensis | reverse complement strand
TCCCAATTGTGCACCAAAATCATCAAATGCACTAACATAACTAATATTACATACATACATCAACCTAGGGCTCATAAGGATGATAAATCACAAGGGTTTGAGCACTTCTTACCTCAGCCCATATGAAGTAGGGATAGAACCCACTTAGAATCCATGTTGGAGTATCCCTAAACACCCAAAATCACAAGATTTCAACACTAACTTCCCAAAAATGTGTAACAGTGGGGAAATTCGAAAACTGGGCAGAAATGAATGGAATACTCACCACAAAACTTAGATAGAAATGTAGAGGATGAGAAGAGCGACGCGTGGCCGCAAACGGCTCGTCAATCGGAGCTCCGTAGCTCAAGTTATGGTGGTTTGAAGATCAAAGAGAGTTAGGTTTTCTCTCTTCTCTTCTCTCTTCTCAAATCAGCGCCACACACTACTCTTTTAGGGTAAAAATGAGCTGAAATGCTCATAACTAATGTTTATATATGTTGGGTCTTGGGCCCACTTAGGCCCAATTCACTTATTTTTGTCCGTTGGCCCAATTTTGGACCAAAACCTTTAAGATTAGCGCTCTAAATCGCACTTCAAATATTTCTACCTCCCCTAATTATAATTCCTCATTTCTTAATCTTATTTACTCATAATCAATTTT
>NW_026265245.1:19197-20981 GCF_000817695.3 Arachis duranensis | reverse complement strand
CAATTAATGTGATTGATTCAAAAATTTCAAGTTTGTTACTTTTTTGTTAAGAAAGGTTCAACCTTTAAATTCTAGAATCATATCTTTTAGTTTCTTGTTAGTCAAGTCATTAACTTTAATTTTCAAAATCAAATCATTCTAAATTTCTTTTTCAAAACTTTTTCAAAATAAATTTCAATCATATCTTTTTAATCATATATTTTCAATCATATCTTTTTCAAATCATATCTTTTTCAAAATCAATTTCAAAATCTTTTCTAACTTCTTATCTTTCCAAAATTGATTTTCAAATTAACTACTTAACTTTTTGTTTGTTTTACTATTTCTTATCTTTTTCAAAACCACCTAACTACTTTTCTCTCTCTAATTTTCAAAAATCACCTTCCTCTTTTCAAAATTCCTTTTAATTAACTAATTGTTTTAAATTTTAGTTTTATTCTATTTCTTCTCTTGATTTTCGAATTCTAACTAAATGTTAAAATAAAAACAAAAATATTATCCTTTTCCTTTTAATTATTTTCGAAAACTCCCCCCTCTCCTTCTATTTATTTTATTTATATACTAACATTTCTCCTCCACTCATCAAAAATTTGAACCCTCTCCCTCTCTCTGAGTTCAAATTTTTCTCTTTCTTTCGTCATTCTTATTCTTCTTCTCTTCTACTCACATAAGGAAATCTCTATACTGTGACATAGAGGATTCTATACTTTCTTTGTTTTCTTCGCTCTCATATGCACAGGAACAAGGAAAAAGGCATTCTTGTTGAAGCTAATCCTGAACCTGAAAAGACCTTGAAGAGGAAGCTAAGAGCAGCTAAAGCACAGTACTCTGAAGAGGACCTAAATGAAATTTTCGAATAGGAAAAGGATATGGCAGCCGCACCCAACAACAACAATGCAAGGAAGATGCTTGGTGACTTCACTGAAGATGCAAGGAAGATGCTTGGTGACTATGCTGCACCAACTTCCAACTTCTATAGAAGAAGCATCTCAATTCCTGCCATTGGAGTAAATAACTTTGAGCTTAAGCCTCAATTAGTTTCTCTGATGCAACAGAATTGTAAGTTTCATGGACTTCCATCAGAAGATCCTTTTCAGTTCTTAACTAAATTCTTGCAAATCCGTGATACTGTTAAGACCAACAGAGTTGATCCCGAGGTCTACAAGCTTATGCTTTTCCCTTTTGCTGTAAGAGACAGAGCTAGAATATGGTTGGACTCTCAACTTAGAGATAGCCTGAACTCTTGGGATAAGCTGGTCACGACTTTCTTAGCCATGTTCTTTCCTTCTCAAAAGCTGAGCAAGCTTAGAGTGGATGTTCAAACCTTCAGGCAGAAAGAAGGTGAATCCCTCTATGAAGCTTGGTAAAGATACAAGCAACTGACCAAAAAGTGTCCAAGCAACTGACAAAAAAGTGTCCTTCTGACATGCTTTCAGAATGGACCATCCTGAATATATTCTATGATGGTCTATCTGAATTGTCTAAGATGTCATTGGACCATTCTGCAGGTGGATCTATTAACCTGAAGAACACGCCTGCAGATGCTCAGGAACTCATTGAAGTGGTTGCAAATAACCACTTCATGTACACCTCAGAAAGGAATCCTGTGAGTAATGGGACGCCTCAGAGGAAGGGAGTTCTTGAAATTGATGCTCTGGATGCCTATTGGCTCAGAACAAAATGTTGACTCAGCAAGTCAATATGATTTCTCAGAGTCTGAATGGATTGCAAAATGCTTCCAACAGTACTAAAGAAGCATCTTCTGAAGAAGAAGCTTATGATCT
>NW_026265245.1:0-18777 GCF_000817695.3 Arachis duranensis | reverse complement strand
GAAGCTAAATGCCAAGTTATTTGGTAATGAGACTTGGGAGGATGAACCCCCTTGCTCACCAATGAACTGAATAACTTGATTAGGCAGACATTACCTCAAAAGAAAGAGGATCCTGGAAGGTTCTTAATACCTTGTACCATAGGCACTATAACCTTTGAGAAGGATCTGTGTGACCTGGGGTCAGGCATAAACCTTATGACACTCTCTATAATGGAGAAACTGGGAATCTTTGAGGTACAAGCTGTAATAATCTCACTAGAGATGGCAGGCAAATCAATGAAACAGGCTTGTGGACTAGTAGAGGACGTGCTAGTAAAGGTTGAAGGCCTTTATATCCCTGCTAATTTCATAATCCTAGACACTGGGAAGGATGAAGATGAATCCATCATCCTTGGTAGACCCTCCCTTGCCACAGCTAGAGCTGTGATTGATGTGGACTAATAAACCACTATTTTATGATAAATCTTGTGCTTAAATTGAATGATTTTATCAACTCTTCACCTACTTATTCATATGAATTTGCATGGTTTTACAATTCCTTCCTTAGGATATGACATATGAGAAAACATGTTTCCTATCCTTTAAAATAATCAAATTTAATTATCCTTTATAACCATTCGATGCCGTGATTTGTGTGTTGAGTACTTTCAGGTTTTATAGGGCAGGAATGACTTAAAAGATGGAAAGGAAATATACAAAAATGGAAGGAAAGCACAAATTGGAGTTTTTGGAGAAACTGGCAGCGACGCGTCCGCATGGACAACGCGAACGCGTGCTTTGCGTAAATTAGCATCGACGCGAACGCATGAACGACGCGAACGCGTGACTTGCAAAACACAATTGACGCGGACGCATGACTGACGCGACCGCGTGGAAGAGCAACACTCCAGATGACACAACCGAGTGACCCATGCGGATGTGTGACGTGCGCGATCTGCAAAATTTGTAGAAGTCGGCCCCAGTAACTTCTGGACTCCTTTTGGTCCAGATCTAAGCCCAGAGAACACATATTAAATGGTTATAAATAGAGGAATCCATCCATTTATAAAGAAGGCAAAAAAATACTTCATACAACATACATTCATTCATAACTCACACTTTTCATAATTTAGATGTAGTTTTTAGAGAGAGAGGCTCTCTCCTCTCTCTTAGGATTTAGGAATATTTTGATCTTCTTTATCTTTGGTTCAATATTCCTTTTATTTATTTTCCAACTTAATTTATGAACTGCCGTGTTACATTTGATATCTTTATTAATTTAATTTGAGGTATTTCAGACTCATGATTGCTTTCTTCTATTTATTATATAAATACTTTAGATTTTTCCCTTTTGGCTTTGGTTGATTAATTGGTAACTCTTGAGTTGTCAAACTCATCGTGATTGATAATTGTTATCTTTGCTGATTAATTTAGATTCCAATAACTCTAGTCTTTCATTAAGGAGTTGACTAGGACTTTAGGTGTTAAATTAATTTGTCCACTTAACTGACCTTCATAGTTAGAGGTTGACTTAGTGGGAGCAAAAATATAATTCTCATCACCATTGATAAGGATAACTGGGATAGGACTTCCAGTTTTTATACCTTGCCAAGAGTTTTATTAGTTATTAATTTATTAATTTCTGCAATCTATTTCTCCTGTTCAAAACCCTTTCAAATCCATAACCAATAATAAATCACACTTCCCTGCAATTCCTTGAGAAGACGACCCGAGGTTTGAATACTTCAGTTTATTAATTTTATTGGGTTTGTTACTTGTGACAACCAAACGTTTGTAAGAAAGGTTGATTGCTTGGTTTAGAAACTATACTTGCAACGAGAATTTATTATAACTTCTAAATGAGAGCCCACTGTCAAGCTATTGACATTAAAGAAGCGCTTATTGGGAAGCAACCCAATTTTTATTTATCTATGTTATTTTATGTTTTGTTTAGGTTGATGATCATGTGGAGTCACAAAAACAACTGCAAAAATCAGAGCAAAATAAAAAACAGCATTAAAAATAGCACACCTTGGAGGAAAAACTTACTGGCATTTAAACGCCAGTAAGGGTAGCAAGATGGGCGTTAAACGCCCAGTCTGGCACCATTCTGGGCGTTTAACGCCAGAAATGGGGACCAGACTGGCGTTTAACGCCAGAACAGGGTACCAACCTGGCGTTAAACGCCAGGAAAGGTATAAAAGCTGGTGTTTAACGCCAGAAACAAGCAGTAGTCTGGCATTAAACGCCAGGATTGCACATTAAGGGCATTTTTGCACGCCTAAATAGAGCAGGGCTGAGAAATCCTTGACCCCTCAGGATCTGTGGACCCCACAGGACCCCCACCTATCCCATCTCTCTCTCTCCCCCTCACACATCTCTATAACACTCTACCCAAAACACCACTCACCAATCAAATCCTATCTTCCTCCCTATATTCTCTTAACCAATCACCTCCATATCTCTTCCCCTAAAATCCCACCAACCTTACTTTTCAAATTCAAACACTTTTCCCTCCCAAACCCACCCAATTCCATTTGGCCACTCTCCTTCTCTTTTCTTATAAATACACCTCTTCACTCCTTCATTTTTACACATCATAATCACTCTCCCACCCCCTTGGCCGAACCTATCTCTCCCTCTATCTCCTCCATTTTCTTTTTCTTCCCCTTCTTTCTTTCTTCTTTTGCTCGAGGACGAGCAAACCTTTTTAAGTTTGGTGTGGTAAAAGCATTGCTTTTTATTTTTCCATAACCATTTATGGCACTTAAGACCGGAAAAACCTCTAGAAAGAGGAAAAGGAAGGCAAAAGCTTCCACCTCCGAGTCATGAGAGATGGAGAGATTCATCTCAAAGGTCCATCAAGACCACTTCTATTAAGTTGTCGCCAAGAAGAAGGTGATCCCTGAGGTCCCTTTCATGCTCAAGAAGAATGAGTATCCGAGATCCGACATGAGATCCGAAGAAGAGGTTGGGAAGTTCTCACCAACCCCATTCAACAAGTTAGAAGACATAATCTTACTGGTTCAAGAGTTCTATGCCAATGCATGGATCACTAGGAACCATGATCAAAGTATGAACCCGAATCCAAAGAACTGGCTTACAATGGTTCGGGGGAAATACTTATATTTCAGTTTGAAAAATGTAAGGTTGGCATTCAACTTGCTAATGATGCAAGAAAACGCACGCCCCTACACTAGAAAGGTCAACTTTGATCAAAGATTGGACCAAGTCCTCATGGACATATGTGTGGAAGGAGTTCAATGGAAAAGAGACTCAAGAGACAAGCCGATTCGATTGAGAAGACCAGACCTTAACCCTGTGGCTAGAGGATGGTTGGAGTTCAGAGGATGGTTAGAGTTTGTCCAACACTCCATCATTCCTACTAGCAACCGATCTGAAGTGACTGTGGATCGGGCTATCATGATCCATAGTATCATGATTTGGAAGGAAGTGGAAGTTCATGAGATCATACCTTTAGAACTCTACAAGGTGGCTGACAAGTCTTCCACTTTGGCAAGGTTAGCCTTTTCTCATCTCATTTGTCACCTATGCAATTCGGCTGGGATTGACATAGAAAGAGACATCCTCATTGAAGAGGGCTAGACCATCACTAAAAAGAGGATGGAGCAAACAAGAGATCCCACTCATGGACCTCAATAAGAGCATGAGGAAATTCCTCATCAAGAAATCCCTAAGATGCCTCAAGGGATGCATTTTCCTCCACACAACTATTGGGAGCAACTCAACACCTCTTTCGGAAATTTGAGTTCCAATATGGAGCAACTAAGGATGGAACACCAAGAGCACTCCATTATTTTCCATGAAATTAGAGAGGATCAAATAGCCATGAGGGAAGAGCAACAAATGCAAGGAAGAGACATAGAGGAGCTCAAGAGCACCATTGGTTCTTCAAGAGGAAGAAGCCGCCATCACTAAGGTGGACCCGTTCTTTGATTTCCTTGTTCTTATTTTTCTATTTTTCAAATTTGATGCTTTATGTTTGTCTATGTGTGTGTATTCATTACATGATCATTAGTGTCTAGTGTCTGTGCCTTAAAGCTATGAATAATTCCATGAATCATTCACCTCTCTTAAATGAAAAATGTGCCTTATTACAAAAGAAGAAGAAGCACTTGAATTTCAAATTTTATCTTGAAATTAGTTTAATTATTTTGATGTGGTGGCAATACTTTTTGTTTTCTGAATGAATGCTTGAACAGTGCATATTTTTTATAGTGAAGTTTATGAATGTTAAAATTGTTGGCTCTTGAAATAATGATGAACAAAGAGAAATGTTATTGATTATCTGAAAAATGATGAAATTGATTCTTGAAGCAAGAAAAAGCAGTGAAAAAAAAAGAAAAAAAGTAGCAAAAAAGAGAGAAAGAAAAAGAAAAAGCAAGCAGAAAAAGCCGATCCAAAGCAAAAGAGTGTGCTTAAGAGCTCTGGACACCTCTAATTGGGGACTTTAGTAAAGCTGAGTCACAATCTGAAAAGGTTCACCCAGTTATGTGTCTGTGGCATTTATGTATCCGGTGGTAATATTGGAAAACAAAGTGCTTAGGGCGATGGCCAAGACTCATAAAGTAGCTGTGTTCATGAATCAACATACTGAACTAGGATAATCAATAACACTATCCAAAATTCTGAGTTCCTATAGATTGCAATCATTCTGAATTTCAAAGGATAAAGTGAGATGCCAAAACTGTTTAGAAGCAAAAAGCTACTAGCCCCGCTCATCTAATTGGGACAAAGTTTCATTGATATTGTGAGATTCATTGTATGTTCTCTTCTTTTTATCCTATTTGATTTTCAGTTGCTTGTGGACAAGCAACAATTTAAGTTTGGTGTTGTGACGAGTGGATAATTTATACGCTTTTTGGCATTATTTTTAGATAATTTTTATTTGGATGTAGCTACTTTTTAGTTTATTTTGATTAGTTTTTAAGCAAAATTCACAATTCTGGACTTTACTATGAGTTTGTGTGTTTTTCTATGATTTCAGGTATTTTTCTAGCTGAAATTGAGGGACCTGAGCAAAAATCTGATTCAGAGGCTGAAAAAGGACTGCTGATGCTGTTAGATTTTGACCTCCCTGCACTCAAAATAAATTTTCTAGAGCTACAGAAGCCCAAATGGCGCGCTACCAATTGCATTGGAAATTAGACATCCAGGGCTTTTCAGCAATATATACTTTTCTCGAGTTTTGACGATGCAAATTGGCGTTCAAACGCTAACTTCCTGCTATATTCTAGCGTTAAATGCCAGAAACAGGATTGAAGCTGCAGTTAAACGCCCAAACTAGCATAAAAACTGGCTTTTAACTCCAAGAAAAGTCTCTACGCATGAAAGTTTCAATGCTCAGCCCAAGCACACACCAAGTGGTCCCGGAAGTGGATTTCTGCATCATTTATTTATTTCTGTAACCCTAGTAACTAGTTTAGTATAAATAGAACTTTTTACTCTTGTACTCACATCTTTGGATTATCCTTATATTATCTTTGGAAGTTTAGTCCTTAGACCTAAGTCTTGGTCATTCGGGTTCCCCCTCTGGGGCCGAAGCCAATGAACACCATTATCGATTATGTATTTTCAACGGTAGAGTTTCTACACACCATAGATTAAGGTGTGGAGCTCTGCTGTTCCTCGAGTATTAATGCAATTACTACTGTTTTCCATTCAATTCTAGCTTATTCTTATTCTAAGATGTTCACTCGCACTTCAACCTGATGAATATGATGATCCGTGACACTCATCACCATTCTCACTTATGAACACGTGCCTGACAAACACCTCCGTTTGACCTGCGAAAATTAGAGTGTGTATCTCTTGGATTCCTGGTCCATGCGTTTGATTGCTTCTCTTAACAACAGAGCCTTCAATTCCTTGAGATCAGAGTCTTCGTGGTATAAGCTAGAGTCTTCCGGAAAGTCTAAACCTTGTCTGTGGTATTCCGAGTAGGATCTGGGATGGGATGACTGTGATGAGCTTCAAACTCATGACTGTTGGGCGTAGTGACAGACGCAAAAGGATCACTGGTACTATTCCAACACAAGTGAGAACCGACAGATGATTAGCCCTACGTAACTCGTAGCTGGATCATTTTCAATGAGAGGACGGGAAGTAGTCATTGACAATGGTGACACCCAACATACAACTTGCCATAGAAAGGAGTATGAAGGATTGGATGAAGGCAGTAGGAAAGCAGAGATTCAGAACGAATAACGCATCTTCATATGCTTATCTGAAATTTCCACCAATGAATTACATAAGTATCTCTATCTTTATTTTATGTTTATTTATCTTTTAATTATCAAAACTCCATAACCATTTAAATCTGTCTGATTGAGATTTACAAGATGACCATAGCTTGCTTCAAGCCGACAATCTTCGTGGGATCGACCCTTACTCATGTAAGGTTTATTACTTGGACAACCCAGTGCACTTGCTGGTTAGTTTTGCAAAGTTGTGAAAAGGAGTTGAGATTACAATTGTGCGTACCAAGTTGTTGGCGCTATTGAGATCACAATTTCGTGCACCACTCATATTTTAGTATTAAATATTATAAGAGTCGTTGTAATATCCACGTTATCAGAGTGGCACAGCCAGAAGTGTGACATTCTGATAGTTAGAATGTTAAAGAAAACTTTTAAGATTTTACAAGAAAGGAAAAATGTTTTTGATTTTGAGGAATTAACCATGTTCTCTTTAAAAAGGATTTTTGGAAATTTGAATGTGAACCCTTGGTTTTTGGAATGATACATAAGACGAGAAATGATCATTGTACTATAAAAATAGTTTTATTTTACGTATCTTATTATAGCAATTCGGTAACCCTATAGTGAGGACCAGCGAGGACGATGTTCTCACTCCCCTACAGGTTTTTCCTTTTCTGGACATGGACGAAGTAGTTATGAAGACTTTATCTCCAGTTTTGTTATATGATACTTTTGTATTATTTTAGATGTTATATTTTTTCCCTCACCCTTATCTTTACCAATTTTGTATGAGGGATAGGAATTTGTGATATGTATATTTGTAACTTATTGTTTTATATATATATATATATATATATATATGATTTTAAAGTATTGTATCTGGTCTACATGTGTGTGTGTATGTGTATATATATATGTTTTGCACGAAAACGTGTTTTTGAAAGGTTATACGGTTTTAAGTTTTAAACAGGATCCTATTTTAGTATTAAATATGTTTAGAGTCGTCGTAATATCCAAACTATTAGAGTGGCGCAGCCAGAAGCGTGATATTCTGATAGTGAAGGTGTTACATAGAGTTGCTTGTAAGAGAGTCGTACAAATTTTAGTGAAGGTATGTATACTTCTATAATGTGCTTATGAATCTCCCCCCTCCTTTTCCTTTTCTTTTTCGCTTTTTCTATTATTATAAAAATATTTTTAATTTGCAAAATTTTCAATCAGAAGGTGTAAGAGGGCTACATTTTTTATTTTTGGATATTTGTGGTCTAATTATGCGGAGATTATTGGTTTTTGTTTTATTTGATTTCCTATATAAATAATGTTTAGTTGAACATTTTTAAGTTTATATCTGGTTAATGATGGCTATTAAATTTTCTTAACAGTGTGGAGCAACTCTGATGGAAGTAGATAGTGATGGGAAAATGTCATATCCTGAACCTTAGAATTTTGCGAGTAGTGTGTTCGGTGGCGTTATGGTTCTGTTTCTCTGCTTTCTGTGAGGTGTTCTATAGTCGATTTCCAATAACTCTGCAACTAGAAAATTTATGAAATAGGTTTAGCTTTTCTAGTTTTCATCAGTAGCCCCAGGTTTGAGACTTTGAGTTTAGCCATGGATTAAACTTGTGCAACACTGAGTGCCACCAATCTAGTTCAACTTAGTAATAAAGTTGGAAGAAACAGAGCAACTCTGTTTTGGGGTGAATCTAAAATAGCACCTCAAATAAGAACAACAACAACGTTCTTGAGTGTTTAATCATCCAAGCCTGCAACTGCACACGTTGTTCTCACATCAGATGTGAATCAAGAGTCCACGGTAAATTACTATTACAATTGCATTGTAACGAAAATTGATCCTTTTTTCTGCAGTCAAGTTTGATGGTAATGCCAAAGTAGTTACCTTTTTTTTCTTGGTATTTTGATGAATGGATTTTGATTTGGGTGCATAATAATTTAAGGCATTCTAGGAGGAACATAATTTTAAAACCCCCCTAAAGTAGACCCGAAAGGTGTAGCTTCTATCATTTTAGGTGGAGATTATAACACCATCACTATCAGAATGTCACGATTCCGGTTACGCTACTCTGATAGCAAGAGGTATTACGACGACTTCATGTACTTAATAATAAAATAAGAGTCTTTGACTCGAAACCGTGTCGCTATTTTATTTAAAAAACCGAAAAAAAATACTTTTACAATAAAATTCACAAACATATACATAAACAAAACTTCTTACTCAAGTAACTTATACATATTAGATATATACAAATCATACAACTCGTATCCCTCTTACAAAATTATAATATAAATGGTGAGGGAAAAATAATCATAACTAAACTAATACATCCATATCGCATAAGTTAAACTAAATAAAAAACTCTTCATAAGCGTCTTCATCTGTTTCCTGAAAAGAAAGTCTGTAGGGGAGTGAGAACGTCGTCCTCGAAAGGGTTCTCAGTAGACGATGTTTAAGAATTGTCGTAAGAAGATATTGTAATTAAAATTATTTTCAAAACATAGTGATTATCAACTTATTATTCAAATCTAAAATTCATATTTCTCTTTCAAAAATTCCATGTAAAGTAACATTTTAATCAAAACTTATCTCTAATCCAATCAATCATGGCCTCCGGCCCAAACATAACCAAATCTAGGCCTCTGGCCTAAATCAAAACAAATTCACCATTGAAACTCAATCTCAACAGAATCAATCATAAACACAATCAAATTCAAGGCAAACACATATACAGAACAGTTACTAGTTAAACAGAATTCATCAAATAAGAAAACTAAAACACTTAAGCACACCCAAATGAAGCACACAAATGCAACATGATGCATGTCTATCCCTAACGCAGGTAATGAGC
Source organism: Arachis duranensis (assembly GCF_000817695.3). NCBI lineage: Eukaryota > Viridiplantae > Streptophyta > Magnoliopsida > Fabales > Fabaceae > Arachis > Arachis duranensis. Next base: position 9,713 of record NW_026265245.1, on the reverse strand, counting down.
TCATTTGTCGGTTTTGACATGCACCCGATGCAATCCGACTCGCAAGTCAGATAAGGAATTCTAGTGGCATAACCTCTGCAAGGTCTCAAACCATTGCAGGCGCTGATTCTCCAGTAGTAGTATGCCGAACATGACCTTTGCAATTACTTGCAGGTACTGATTCTCCAACTGAATCATGTGCCCCTTTCTCCTGGAAGCCATTCCATATACACGAGCATCTCCACACAATCATTCACACATAAAGCCCATGGCTTAACATTTTCACATCAGCACCTTAACCACTTACTTTCTGTCACCCTCTCGTGACCTTTTAATCATTTCATAAATCACACGTGCCGTGTTCTCTTTTCCCTTTCTTTCTTCTTCTTAACAAATGGAACTCAAATCATTTTTATTTAAAACCAACACCAACTTCAAAACCATTTTAGATTTAAACGTCTTTCAAAAGACTAAAAAGAATCATTTATTAAGTAAATCTCATGGTAGAGTCTCGAGACTTTAGGGAGGATGACAATTAAACTCGTTTTTTAAAATTAATAAACTCCTTGAATCATAATTCCTTAAAATGTAGTTCTTTAATCAAACTCAAAACATAAAGACTTCTTTAATGAGTAAAAACTCAATACATAATCTTTTCTTAACAAATCACGTTCAAAACATAAAGTTTTCCTTAATAAATCAAACCCAAACATAAATCTTTTCTTAATAAATCAAAAACCAAACAATACGATTTCTCAAAACATAGTTTCTTTCTTAAATAATTTAATTTTGAAACATAAATCTTTCCTTGGTAAATCAAATTCAAAATAGAATAATTATTTTTTTAACTAAATAAAACTTAAATAATATCATTTTCCAAATTCAAATCATCAAAAATAACTTTTCAAATAAAACCTCAGATTTTATAAAATTTCAGCAGCATCTCCCCTAAAACTCGGACTTTGCCACCCATTTCGGGTCCCAACCAAAACCATTCTCAACCTCTTTTCAACCATTTCCAATAACTCAAACTAGTTCCAATATCAAAAATCATTTTCGATAAATCAATAAAACTCATTCCCAATATCTCATATTGTTTCAAATGCAGATTCATTCTCAATATCAAATTAACCTCAAACCAAGAAAATCATTTAACATAGTATTTAATCAAATCGACTTTCCAACTTAATAATTAGAATCAGTCAGAATTCAATCAATCATCATAATAACCTTAAATCAAGTACAAAAGTCAACTAAACATTTCCAATCAATCAATAAACTATTCAAACTAGCATTTATATTCATTCCAAGCAACTCAATTCAATTCATAAAAATTGCAAAATCATAAAAATATATTTTCACTATTAATATCGACTTAAACAATTCTTAGTAGTGAATTAAGTTTAAGGAATCACCCCTACCTTGATTATTGAAACCCAAAAGCTATGGAACGCGTAAACCCCCTCCCTTTTTCTCGGCCCGCAACAGCGACAACCATCAAACACCATATGCAGTCACAATAACTTCGACCCTGAGACATTAACGTCACAAAAACCACAATAGACTATAACAAAACGCTAATGGCAAGGGTTTTAAGGCAAGAACAGCTTACTGTAATGAGCAAGAACCAAGAACTGAGCAGCGGTAGATCCATCAGTTGATTCTAGCGACATCCGTGCCAAACTCAGTGACCAGAATGGCGGCAGAGCAGCTCCAACAACCGCATGTGGTGCGCGTGTATGCAAAACCCCACACCTTTTCGTGCAGCAACAGTACCAACAAGTGCACTGCGTCGTCCAAGTAATACCTGAGCGAGTCAAGGTCGATCCTACGAGGATTGTGTCTTGAAGCAAGCTTCGGCTATCTTGCAGGTCTTAGTCAGGAGGAATCAGAAGTTTGTTGATTGTATGTTGATTGATTATATGTCATAAATGCTTGGATAAAATAATAGGAATTATATGATGGGAATTGAGTCAAGAATCAGAGTTGCCTTGTCTTTCTAAATTAACTCTAGTACTATTATCTTCTTTGCTTGTGAATGATCTTCTTCTATGGCAGGTTGTAAGTGATCAAAGCCATTGTCCGTGGTCTTTGATCTCCTCTACTACAAAATGAATGCCAGGGCCCTTGCCAATCATTCCAACAGAGGGTGAAGCTCTAGCAGGCTATTCTCTTAGCGATCCTAGTCAAAATACCACAGACAAGGTCAAATCTTTCGGATCAGAGAACGCTACTTCTTTGGAATCTAGGCTATACCACGGAGGCCTTAATTTCCCCGGAGATCGGCTGAACTGGTGTCTCGAGAAGTCTCCAACGAAATCGTGGATTAACTGTCTGAGAGATGTATAACCATAGCTATTAGCTCATGCTTTTCTACCAGGTACTCACACGAACCCAAGTAGATGCGGGTGTTTGTTAGGCACATTCGTCTTAATGTGTTGAACAGAACCAATTTGTGAGATCGTCCTATTCATCACGATAAAGATCGGGATATACATCTGATAAACCGCTATTTTACGGTTTATCTTGTGTTCAATTCAGTAGATTTTACCCATTATTCTCACACTTATTCATTGAATTCGCATGTTTTACATTTTCCTACCTAATTTGATGCTATGATTGAAAACATGCTTCTTTGGCCCTAAATTTACTAATTTTAATCCTCTCTTATTACCATTCGATGCGTTGATGTGTGTGTTATGTGATTTTAGGGTTTATAGGGCAGGAATGGCTTAGAGGATGGAAAGGAAGCATGCAAAAGTGGAAGCAATACAAGAAGTTGAAGGAATTGCTAAGTTGTCAACCCTGACCTCTTCGCACTCAATCGATCATAACTTGAGCTACAGAGGTCCAAATGAGGCAGTTCTAGTTGCGTTAGAAAGCTAACATCCGAGGCTTTAAAATGATATAAATTTTGCCATAGTTGCCTTGCTGTTAGGCGACGCGTATGCGTGCATGACACGTACGCATGGATAGTGCACAGACAAGCGACTTGTACGTGTCATGCACGCGAATGCGTGACGGAGTCACGTGCTGTACGTATTAGAAATCACTGGAGGCAATTTCTGGGCCATTTTTGGCCCAATTTCAAGCCCAAAAACACTTATTAGAGGCTGCAGAGTGGAGCAGAATGGGGAGAAGTCAATCACACTACTCATTATTCATAATTTTAGGTTTTAGATGCCTCTCTCTAGGTTTTAGGGTTTTAGGTTTAGTTCTTCTCCAATTCAGATTTCTATCTTGCTTTATTTTGGTTTCTATTCTACATTCTATCACTCTAGCATCTTAGTTTATCTTCTCTTGTTGATTTATTTATTTTCCCAATTTAGTTTATGAACTCTTCGTGTTAGATTCAATTTCTTATAAATACAATTTGAGGTATTTTATGTTTATTGCTTCTTCCTTCAATTGTCCTCATTTCTATTTGCAATTGGTTGTTTAGATTTATTGTTCTCCTATTACTTTTCTAAGCTTTTATTTTATGCCTTCCAAGTGTTTGATAAAATGTTTGGAAGGATGTTAGAGTATGATTTTATGTTCTTGGCTTGGGATGGTAACTTAAGAACTCTTGAGTTACTGATGTCCAATTAATTGATGATTGGTAGCCATTGACTCTAGTTCTCACTAATTAAATTGGTGGAGAGTTAAGACTTATGGACTTGGATTGATATAGCTCATTTGACTTTCCTTTACTCGTTACAGGATGATTTAATGGGATTGATCCTTGCCAATTCTCATGTTGTAGTTAGTGATAAGGATTGAGATTCTTGACCACCGAACGTTGCCATGAACTTTTCTAGTTGTTAGTTTAATTCTTGCAATATACTTTCCTTGTTTCTCATTCAAAATCTCAAAAATATACTTTTCTATAACTAATTATAAGTACACTTCCCTGTAATTCCTTGAGAGATGACCCGAGGTTTGAATACTTCGGTTATTATTTTTAGGGGGTTTATTACTTGTGACAACCAAATTTTTGTATGAAAGGATTCTTTGTTGGTTTAGAAACTATACTAGCAACGTGATTTCAATTGTGAAATTCTAGACCACACGAAAATCCGTTCATCAAAATGGCGCTGTTACCGGGGAATTGCAAACGTGTGCCTTATTATTAGTTATTGTAAATATTTACTTTTTGCTTATTTGCTAGTTTTTGTTTTAATTTTCACTTGTTACCATGAATTCTCATCGCTTTGGCTATGAGTTTGGTTCAAATTATGTTGTAGCGAATGGAGGCTACAATGAGAATATGCATCATGGATGGGGCAACCAAAGATGGGAGGAGCCACAAGGATTTGATCAACCCTCTTGGCAACAACCTCCACCAATATACTATGACCAAGAGCCATTCCAAGAGGCATACCAAGATAATGGCTATGGTAAGCACCCTTTTGATTATCAACAACCACCACCATATGCCTATGAACTCCCTCCTCAACATAATTTTGAACCACTATACTCACAAGCCCCTTATCACCAAACACCACCATATGACCCTAATCATTATCCACCATACCAACCACCTTATGAGCCATATGAACCATATATGGAACCACCCCAATTCCAACCCAATTACTCCCAAGAACCACCATCTCCATATACACCTTCCCTATATCCATCAATCCATGAGCCATATGATCCTTATTATATTATCCAAGAGGTACAAGAGTCAAGGGATCGTCTCGAGGAATCACTGGATCGATTTCATGCAACCCTTCATCAATTGGAGCGAGTAGTAGGTAATTTAGCCTTTCTGTGCTTTGATGCTCAAAGTACTCCCAAGGCTACATGTGGAGAATCAATAAAAGAGCGTAGCATGAAGGAGACACTAGAAACTCCAGTGGACAATGAGGAACGTGACTTTGTATTGGAACAAGTGGAGGAAGCCGTAATAGTTGAAGAGGAAGTAGTTGAAGACTTAGGAGATGCGGAACCTCCATGGGAACCTCAAGTCATAAAGCCTCCTTCTAAGGAGTTTGAATTTAATGTTGAGGAGGGTGTACAACCTCCAAGGCATATCATGGTTGAAGACTTTGAAGAGGTTGATCAAGAGATGGAGATTAAAGAAGAAGAAGCACAACCTTCCATGCCCTTGGTAACCAATGAAGAAGAGCTTGAATTGGAAGAAAGCTACCAAGAGGAAGAGGTTAAAATTGAAGAAGCTTCCAATGAGGTGGGAGTTGTCAAGAAAGAACACAAGGGAGTGGAGCTTGAAATCACCTTGCCAAAGTTATTGGAGACCCCTCCCCCTAAGTCACCATCGTCCTTCACCACATTCAGGTGGGTAAAATTCATATCACTTAGCTTTCTCATTCCACTTGAATATGGTTTTCTTGAGACGGATGATCAACTTAGGAATATTTGTGGCTTTAAGAGTAAAAAGGATAGACTTAATGGTTGGAAGCAACAACCGAAGCACATTATGGTTGGACCATCAAGGTTGAATTGTAAAGGTTTGAGGCATGCTACATTGAATGGGTCTAGGAAGTTGTTTGGATGCCTTAGTGAGAATTTAGATTGCTTGCCACCCAGTTGGAACAATAATGATCAACAAGAAGACAGGTGCAAAAGCAGGGTTTGGGACCCTGGAATTCATCCCAACAACCAACACTTTTGGGGCCTTGTCACTTACTTTAACGTGCTTGAAGGCTTTATGCGCCTAGTTTGGGACCCTAGAGGCTATTGGAATTACAAATATTGGTGGAGATTTCTGGATGAGTTCAAGCACAAGCCACCATGACAAGGAGCTCATCAAATGTCCATCTTAAGGACAATAACTAAAAGTGTTCGGTGGGAGACAACACACCATGGTATGATCCTCCTTTTATTAGTTTTAATTTATTTCTGTTAGTTTTAATTTCCAGTTCTGCATATTTACTTTTATTTTGCATCTGAAAAAAAAGGAATCGACGCGCAAGCGTCTACGACGCTCACTCGTCGTGCGTAAATGCACAAAACCTTAAGATTGAACAGAGAGTTAAATTGGAGTTGTGCAGGAAGCGTGCCTTACGCACAAGCAAGCCCACGTGTCACTTGCACTTTTGGCCACCCATGCGTAAGCGTTTATGACGCCCACTCGTGGACCTGGAAATCGACATAAATATGTGTTTTGACAGAGAGTTGTGCGGCTGTGGTGCTGGAGTCGCGCGAGTAGTCACGCGTACGTGTGACCGATGCTCTCGCGTCAGTATGCATGTTTGGCCACGCACGCGTACGCGTGGGCGACGCTTACGCGTCGCATGGCTAATTCCGTTTGCACGTGTAAGCTCGATGCATGCGTGCGCGTCGCACCCTGCTTTTCACTTCTTACTTCTTTTTTCTCTCCTTTCTCTTTCTTTCTTCTTCCTTTCTCACTTTCTTCTCCTCCCTTCTCATCCTTATTCTCTTTCCTTCTCTTTTACATATTGTTTTTGCATACTTTTCTTCATTGCATTTTAATTTTGTTCATATTTTTATCTCCTTTTCTAATTTCCTATTTTACCATTGGTGTTAAATGTTCTTATTCAGCTGTTTCATCTTTTCTTGAATTATTTTGGTGCTTCGTGACTTGTTTTAAACTGTTGGGTGTTATTAATTATAAGTCAATGCTAATTTTTATGATACTTGTATTCCATTTGCATTGATATGCACTTATATTGTCTCTCATTACCCACACTCGCCCCTCCTCCACCCATTATTGCAATTTTTGCACTATTCATATGCCATTTGCTTCTACTGTTTTCTCACTTGCATGTTATAGCTACCATGTAGTTGAGATCCTCGTTATTTGGCATCAACCCACCCATATTTTATTTGTTTCCTTATCTTTGTTTCTGTGTTACTTTTCTTCTTTTTTCTCTTCTTTCAGGATGGCCACCGAGAAGGGAAAGGGAAAGCTTCTCATTGGGGCAACCGACAAGTCCATCTGCACAACCTTTGGTGAAAAGCATCAGTTGTAGCAACTCGTCCACTTGCACATCTCAGCAGGCACCGAGGACGATGCAATCTTTAAGTGTGGGGAGGTCGATACCGACTTCCGTGGGTAACTACTTCCTGTCTTAACACCAATGTTTAGTTTTCTTTGTTAAATTAGTTGTTGCATTTGCATGTTTGATTGCATGTTTGTTAGATTTCGTGCATACTTTACCACTACTTGGTTGAAGTGATGAAGCCTTTTACAAGAAACTTTTTATAGCATTTCACTAATTTGAATTAATTTTTTGTTAAACTTGTTTGAAGAAATTTTATTTTCGAACATGGTTTAGGAAATTGGGATTGAAAACATTTGGTTTGAGAATTGGGTGTTGTACATTCTTGAGAAAATGTGAAAAAGAATGTTGGGGACATGTTTATGCATTCAATACCTTCATCATATGCATTGAGAATAAAAGAAAAAAAATACAAAGGAAAAAAAAAGAAAGAAAAGGAAAAGAGCAAATAAATAAAAAAGGGGACAAAATGCCCCAAAGTAAATGATAGCAATGCATATGAGTTGTACTCAAATTCGGATGCATGAATATGTGGAAAACATAGTTAATGGGTAGTTAGTTTTTGCATTTTAATTACATGGATTGTCCTAAGTTAGGTGGAAATTTTAGGTTAATTAAGGAATCAGATTTTAGTCCACTTGACCAAATACAATCCTACCTTGATCCTAACCCTATTACAACCCTCAAAAGACCTCTTGATTTGTGCATTTGTGCATTAAATTTTTGTTGATTTTTAGATGAAGAGCAAGTCTTAGAAAGCAAGCTTAGTAGAGAATTGAGAGAATCGAACTTTAAACACCTGAGTGATTAGAGTGTATACACTTCCAGTGAGGGTTCGATGCTCGATTCTTTATTCCCGGCTTTCCTGAGCTATCTTCTTTTTGCAAGTCTATTTGTACTTCATTTTTATGATTTGAATTAGTGAAATCCAGTTCATATTTGTTCTTAAAATATTTATTTACTTTCAACCAAGTAGGTAGAAGCATCTCACATTTAGTTGCATTCATATAGATAGGTTGAATTTCATAAATTCTACCATTCCTCTTCACTCTTTTATAGTTTCTCTTGAGCTTAGTATGAGGACATGCTAATGTTTAAGTGTTGGAAGATTGATAAACCGCTGTTTTACGGTTTATCTTATGCCTAATTCAGTAGATTTCATCCATTATTCTCACACTTATTCACTGAATTTGCATGTTTTACATTTTCTTTCTTATTACCATTCGATTCCTTGATATGTGTGTTAAGTGATTTCAAGGTTTATAGGACAGGAATGGCTTAGAGGATGGAAAGTGATGAGCGGATAATTTATACGCTTTTTGGCATTGTTTCTAGATAGTTTTTAGAATGTTTTAAGTAGTTTTTATTAGATTTTTAGTAGTTTTTAAGAAAAATTCACATTTCTAGAATTTACTATGAGTTTGTGTGTTTTTCTATGATTTCAGGTATTTTCTGGCTGAAATTGAGGGACCTGAGCAAAAATCAGATTCAGAGGCTGAAAAAGGACTATTGATGCTGTTGGATTCTGACCTCCCTGCACTCAAAATGGACTTTTTGGAGCCATAGACACCCAAATGGCACGATCTTAATTGCGTTAGAAATTAGACATCTAGGGCTTTCCAGAAATATATAATAGTCCATACTTTGCTCGAGTTTTGATGACGCAAACGGGTGTTCAAATGCAAACTTCCTGCCCTATTCTGGCATTAAACGCTAGAAACAGGATAGAAGCTTGAGTTAAACACCCAAACTGGCATAAAAGTTGGCGTTTAACTCCAAGAAAAGTCTCTACACATGAAAGCTTCAATGCTCAACCCAAGCACACACCAAGTGGGCCCGGAAGTGGATTTTTGCATCATTTACTTATTTCTGTAACCCTAATAACTAGTTTAGTATAAATAGAACTTTTTACTATTGTACTCATATCTTTGGACTTTTGGAACATCTTTGGATCAATTTTAGTCCTTAATCAATGGGGGCTGGCCTCACGGCCAAGCTTGGACCATCATCACTTATGTATTTTCAACGGTGGAGTTTCTACGCACCACAGATTAAGGTGTGGAGCTCTGCTGTACCTCGAGTATTAATGCAAATACTATTGTTCTTCTATTCAATTCAGCTTGTTCTTGTTCCAAGATATCACTTGTTCTTCAACTTGATGAATGTGATGATCCGTGACACTCATCATCATTCTCACCTATGAACGTGTGCCTGACAACCACCTCCGTTCTACCTTAGATTGGGTGGATATCTCTTGGATTCTTTCACCGGAATCTTCGTGGTATAAGCTAGAATTGATGGCGGCATTCAAGAGAATTCGGAAGGTCTAAACCTTGTCTGTGGTATTCTGAGTAGGATTCAATGATTGAATGACTGTGACGAGCTTCAAACTCGCGATTGTGGGGCATTAGTGACAGATGCAAAAGAATCACTGGATTCTATTCCGACATGATCGAGAACCGACAGCTGAATAGCCGTGCCGTGACAGGGTGCGCTGAACATTTTCACTGAGAGGATGGGAGGTAGCCACTGACAACGGTGAAAATTATGCTTATGTTTATCTATGTTTGTGTCTTGTGATCATTAGTGTCTTAGTGTCTATGCCTTAAAGTTATGAATGTCCTATGAATCCATCACCTTTCTTGAATGAAAAATGTTCTTAATTGAAAAAGAGAAGAATTGCAAGAATTTTGAATTTTATAACAGATTAATTATTTTGATGTGGTGGCAATATTTTTGTTTTCTGAATGTATGCTTAAACAGTGC
>NW_026265244.1:22543-24967 GCF_000817695.3 Arachis duranensis | reverse complement strand
AGAAATTGGTGGTGGTGGGTGATATCCCAAAAAGTTTGTTTGATCAAAAGATGAGGTAAACTCCATTTAAGTTTTGTAAAAACACAATCACCAAAGCAATTGAAATTCATATCTCAGATGAGAATCTCTTAGTGAGGCAATAACACAAACACCTTAGTGTCAAAAAGAAAACAAAAAGATTAAAAGAACTATACAAAGCAAAAACAAAGAAAATGCTTAATCTAAACTACCATTCACTTAATCATTGTCAATCTTTTCCAATCCCCGGCAACGGCGCCAAAAACTTGATACGCAAAAATTAAGATTCACGTACAACCGGCAAGTATACCGGGTCGCATCAAGTAATAAAACTCACCAAGAGTGAGGTCGATCCCACGGAGATTGGTAGATTAAGCAATTTTAGTTAATGGTATATTTAGTCAAGCAAACATGGTTTTGAATTCATGAGAATTGATTTTTTTTGAATGTACTTACAGGAAATTAAATGACAAGGAATTTAAAGAACTAGAATAAAGGAAGAAAATGAAAGTAAATGGCTGAAAAATTAAAGTGCAAGAAACTTAAATGACATTGAAAATAAATTGCAAGAAATTAAAGAGTGCAGAATTTTAGAGTGCAAAAATTAAATAACAGAATGATAAATTGCAAGGATGTAGAAGGGAGTTGGGTAGTGGGTAATCAAAATAACTAAAGTGTAGTGTTGCTTGAATAAATTGCATAGAAAATAAGTGGCACACCAAACTTAGAATCTTGGTGTGTCACTTTCATTTTTGATCTGATGTAATAATCCAAAAAAGATTGAAAACAATTTGTTGCAAGGCAACACCAAACTTAGAATGTAACCATATGCCAATTTATTGAATTTAAATAAAACAAAGAACGGAAACAAAGCAGAGAAGAGAAATTATACCGATGGTTGACATGTTGTTCACTTTCTTCCTCTTCTTCCAGTTTGTTAATAGGAATGACCTTAAGGGGGGAGAAGATTCAGCTAGTGTCCCCTGTCTTGGCCTCTCCTCAGCAAGCTTTCTTTTGTTAACGGCTTGATTGATCTTACTTGCTGGATCAGGGATAGGAGTGGTGCTCTTGTTAGTTGCCTTCACTTCTTTGAATCCAACTCTTGGTTGTTGTGTTATTACTGGAGTTTTGTCTTCATCAAGAGCCTTTTGAACTGGTGGTTCCATGAGTCCTTCTTCTCTGCAACTTTTTTCCTTAATTGAGTGTGGACTTCCTTGATTGTCTTCTTCTATTTCTTCTTCATGATTTTCCATTAAGTCCATTGGGAGGGAATCTTCATGTTCCATTGTCACTTCAATTAGCCTCTGTGGACATGGAATCCTTGGCTCATGTTCCTCATCCTTCATTGCAATTTCACTTGACAAAGGGACCTTTTGTTCTTCTTTTTCCACTTTCTCACTCACAAGTTGGTCTTCATCCTCAATGCTTGGCAATCCTAAATGTTTCCTTATTTTCTCTAAGTGCCCATCCATCTTCTTGAAGAGGATTTCTTGTTCTTTCCAAGATTCTAATAATTCTCTAGACCATTGAAGGTGATCCTCAACTACTAGCTCCAAAGATGAAGGTTTAGAGTAATTTTGTGGATATGGATGTGTTGTGGTGAAGTCATTTTGGGGAGTATGGAAGGAGTTTTGTGAGTTGTGAAATGAATTTTGTGAATTTTGAAATGAGTTTTCTGTATAGCGAAATGAATTTTGTGGTTGATGAATTGAATTGTATGAATTTTGGAGGGAATTTTGTGTTGAGGCAAACTCAAGTGGTGAAGAATTTTGATATGAAAAATTTGGAGGTGAGGTTCGATAATTAAGAGGTGATGGCTCTTGATAAGTGGAATATGGGCTCTCAAATGCTTTCTGGTTTTGCTCCTCCCAGGCACAACTTGAAGAATTGTTAAAATCATCATAGTATGGACAATCTTGTGGTCCTTGGGAGGAATCTTGCATGAATTTGTTGAAAGCATAATCAAGAGATGATGTCTCTTGATGAATAGCATTTGGAGAATTAAAATTCCCTTCCCAGCCATAGTTTGTGTCAATGTCATAACAGCATGGTTCACTTTGTGGCCCTGGGAGGAAATTCATTTCACTTGATTGTTCACACTCTTGTTGATATGCCCAAGCACCATGAGGGTAATGACATAAATCATTTTGTGGTTCTGAACAATATCTCATGTGATTAGCTTGATCAATTTGTGGCTCTGGAGCAAATCTCCATGGATTGGAGTGCTCAGAATTTGTATTTTCTTGGTGATATTCCTAGCCATCATTAGAGATTGGTGGTGATGGGTGATATCCCAGAAAGTTTGTTAGATCAAAAGATGAGGTAAACTCCATTTAAGTTTTGTAAAACACAATCACCAAAGCAATTGAAATTCATGTCTCAGATGAGAATTTCTTAGTGAGGCAA
>NW_026265244.1:7643-19484 GCF_000817695.3 Arachis duranensis | reverse complement strand
CTTGCTCCATTGTCTTCTTGCTTCATCACCTAACATAAACCAAAGAATTTTCCTCAAAGTTTTGCCATCTTATGCATTAAATTTCAAGGAAATCATTCACCTCAACTTGCATATAAACTTCTTGAATCATTTGCATAGATTATGTCAAATTTCACTTAGTTCTTGGTTCATGAATGCATGGAGGAAAAACTCACAAAATTGCTCATTTATTTCAAAGAAAGTGAATGAAACTAAGCCAAAACTAACTAAACTAACTAGTTAAAATGGCAAATATGCAAACGCATCACAACACCAAACTTAAACCTTGCTTGTCCTCAAGCAAGAAAAGAATCATGCAATAGAGATTGACAATCCAAGGTTAGAAGAATAGCAAGTTAATGTTCATGGCAAGCTAGTTTTCTATGCATGCTACAATCACAAAAGAAATGTAAATGATTGATGCTTCTATCTAGCTCACTTTATGATCTTTTTCTTATAATTCTTCCTTGAAACAAGCTTTTAATTTTCTTATTAGCTTCTCCTTTTGGGTGTTTTGCCCCATGAGTTAATAACAAAGCTACGATTCTAAATGCTTTGTGATATGGTCACCATTAATACGGATAATAACTCATCATCTACCGTTATTATTCGGCCTTTATGAGTTATAACTCGTCAAAATCAAAACTATCGTAACCGACATCCCAAACGGTAAGGATAAAGTCGGTTACGAAACTAATCATCAGAAACGGTCAAATAATCATTTAGAATATAACAGACGATGAAATATCTATAAAAGGAAGGTAAAATATCTTTTCTATTCATTCTGAACTGAATACAAAAAACTAACTTAAGCTTTGGAGTGCCTTTGCAGGTACACCCCACCCTTTCTGTATTGCTCACGCCCTCATATTCACAAGGAAGACCGGAAACTCGGACCCTGAAGGACAGACGTCCAACCTCGCAGCATATAGCTCGGCCGACTTTCAGAAGTTGAGGCCGACCTATTTCTCAGACAAGATCAATTGGCGCCCACCGTGGGGACGAGGAAATCGTGTTTTTTCTTTTTGGTCCCATCACCTTCGTCTGCACCCATGGCTGACGCACCGCCTCCTTCATTGTCTGAACTTATGCGAATGGTAGCTGACCTACAACAAGCCAACCAGCGAATGGCTGACGAAAACCAATTAATGGCCGCCCAAATTGCTGAAATAAATCATACTCGGATTGAACACAACGATGTTCATCGCCAACAGGCGGAAGACGAGGAACATCAGTCTCAACCGACCCATGTTTCAGAAACCACTCAACGAAAAGAGCAGCAGCCCGAGGACGAGAAAGAAGAGTCCGAGGACCCTGTAGGCCCCTTTACAGAAGAAGTAATGAACTTCGAGCTACCAAAGAGGTTCACTCTGCCATTGACTCTCACGCCTTATGATGGACTCGGAGGCCCGAGAAAGTTCCTAAAGAAGTTCCGATCAATAATGATCGTCAATGGTGCATCAGATACAGTTTTATGTCGCTGTTTTCCGAATTATTTAGATGGTCCTGCACTTGATTGGTTGTGTGCTTTGCCTGCAGGTTCCATTTCTCGCTTTCACCAATTGGCAAAGTTATTTGAAGACCATTTCGCCGGATTTGCAATATTCTTGCACGATTCCGATTACCTGAACACTATCAAGCAAGGACCAAACGAAAGCTTAAAGGACTATATGACTAGATTTACCAAGGTTGCAATCAGCATACCAGATCTCCACCCGGAAGTCCATCTGCACGCAATCAAAAGCGGCCTCCGACCCGGAAAGTTTCAGGAGACGATCGCAGTAGCAAAACCAAAAACTCTAGCAGAATTTCGGGAGAAAGCAAAAGGACAAATCGACATCGAGGAACTCAGACAAGCTCGGAAGTCTGACAAGTCACACTTCCGCGAAGAAGATAAGAACTCATCCATTAAGAAAAATTTTAAACTAACACCTCGTTTTGATTCTTACACGCAGTTCAACACTAAGAGGGAAGATATAATTAAGGAGATCTTGAACTCCAAACTAATCAAGCCACCAAGGAAGGCCGGCACATACCAGGATGCAAAGAACGTGGACAAGTCAAAGTACTGCGCTTTCCACCAGAAACATGGCCATAATACCGATGATTGTGTGGTTGCCAAAGATCTTCTAGAGCGGCTAGCAAGACAAGGACACCTAGACAAATTCATTGGCAGTCACATACAAAAGCGTGGCACTAGTTCCACAACAAACGATCTGCCTGACCAAAACCGAGGAAAAGAGAAGGCATCTTCAAACCAATATGAAAGACCACGAGGTATAATAAATTGTATTTCAGGAGGATACGCAAGTGGAGGATACTCAAACTCGGCAAGGAAAAGATCATTCAGAGCAATGTGCTCGGTAGACGGACCAAAACAAGATACACCAATCACTAAACAACAACCAGAAGTCACTTTCACACATGCCGACTTTAACTCCAACATACAAAATTTGGATGACCCAGTGGTAATCACACTCCAGCTAGGGGACCTATTAGTGAAAAAAGTCCTCTTGGATCCCGGGAGCAGTGCCGATGTTCTGTTTTACTCCACATTTCAAAAGATGAAACTCAGCGACAACGTGCTACAGTCCACAGGAGGCGACTTGGTCGGCTTCTCAGGAGAACGAGTTCCAATACTCGGATCAGTGTGGTTACAGACCACACTGGGTGAGCAACCCTTTTCAAAAACTAATGATATTCAATATTTAGTAGTCGATTGTTTCAGCCCATATAACCTCATTCTTGGCCGACCCTTTTTGAACAAGTTCGGCGCAATTGTATCTACAGTTCATCTCTGCGTAAAGTTTCCATTGCAGGGCAATCAGGTCGCAACAATCCATGGAGATCATAAGGAGGCGCGACAATGTTACAACATCAGTATGAAATTCCAAAACTGCTCAACACAACAAGTCAACAATGTCAACCTCAACCAGAGGGGAGACACATTGGCCGACCTGGACCCGAGAGCTGATGTCCTCGAGCGCCCCAAGCCATCCGATGACTTACAGAAAGTATATTTTAATAATGACCCTAACAAGTTTACATATGTAGGTACGTCAATCACCACGACTGAGTTACAGGCCATAACATCCTTCCTACAAGAAAACGCCGAGCTTTTTGCCTGGAAACCTGCTGACATGCCCTGCATTGACCCACAAGTCATCAGTCATAAACTAGCAATAAACTCGTCAGCCTGACCTGTCCAACAAAGAAAAAGAAAGCTCGGCGAAGAAAAATGGAAAGCCTCACTGGAGGAAACACAAAAACTCATCAACGCTGAATTTATCAAAGAGATCAGATTCACTACCTGGCTAGCCAATGTGGTAATGGTAAGAAAACAAAATGGTAAGTGGCGCATGTGCGTCGATTTCACTGACTTAAACAAAGCATGCCCAAAGGATTCTTACCCTCTACCGTCCATAGACTCTTTAGTAGACAATGCATCAGGCTACGCTACTCTAAGTTTTATGGACGCCTATTCGGGGTATAATCAAATACTCATGCACCCCTCCGACCACGATAAAACGGCTTTTATCACTGATTACGGTAATTATTGTTATAAATTTATGCCATTTGGATTAAAGAATGCAGGTGCAACTTACCAACGTCTCATGGATAAAGTGTTCGCCAAACAAATCGGTAGGAATATCGAAGTTTATGTCGACGACATGGTCGCCAAGACTAAAACCGGAGATAACCACATCACCGACCTAGCAGAAATATTCGGCCAAATCCGCAAGTACAACATGCGCCTCAACCCCGAGAAATGTGCCTTCGCCGTTCAAGGGGGTAAGTTCTTAGGTTTCATGCTAACATGCAGGGGAATAGAAGCAAACCCAGACAAATGCCGAGCAGTGCTTGACATGGTCAGCCCTAAGACAGTAAAAGAAGTACAGCGCCTCACAGGACGCCTTGCTGCACTTTCCCGATTTGTTCCCTGTTTAGCTTCAACTTCTGTCCCTTTTTTCCAAACAATAAAAAAGAAAAATAAATTCGAGTGGAACGACGATTGTGAGAGGGCCTTTTCGAAATTAAAAACAACACTCTCACAACCACCGATTCTACAAAAACCCCTACAAGGGGAGGATTTATTTCTATATTTATCAGTTACTGATTGGGTAATAAGTTCAGCCCTTGTTACAGAGAGAGACAAAGTTCAGCATCCAGTGTACTTTGTTAGCAAAACTCTACAGCATGCCGAACTAAATTATCCGAGGATTAAAAAGCTCGCGTTGGCACTTATATTCTCGGCACGGCGTCTCCGACCTTATTTCCAAAGCCACGTTATCCATGTCAGAACAGATCACCCACTAAGACAAGTGCTCTACAAACCAGAAGTGGCAGGACGACTAATTAAATGGGCAGTCGAACTGTCCGAGTTCGACATCAGATACCAACCTAGAGGGCCGATCAAATCACAATTCCTAGCAGATTTCATTGCCGAGCTTACCATACCATCTGAAGATGACCATACAAAACAATGGATCTTATATGTCGACGGATCCTCAAATCACGAAGGCTGTGGTGCAGGAATTCGTCTTGAGGCCGACGATGGATTCATATTGGAACACTCAATACACTTGGCTTTCAAATCAAGCAACAACCAATCCGAGTATGAAGCGCTACTTGCCGGACTCAGACTTTGCTTAGACCTTCAAATTTCCACGGTCAAGGTATATTTGTGACTCTTTATTAGTCGTACAGCAGGTAAATGACCTCTTTCAGGTAAAAGATCCTCTGCTCTCTAAATACTTGTTATTAGTAAAGAAATTTTCAAAGAAGTTTCTCAAATTTGAAATAGAGCATATACCGAGAGAACAAAACCAAAGAGCGGATCTCTTATCTAAACTCGGCAGTACTCAGTCCGCATTAACCACACTACAACAGTTCACAATAACATCACCAACTGTTACTCTGATAAACATGTTAAGTGTTTCACAGGAAACAGATTGGAGGAAGGACTTCATCCATTATCTAGAAACAGGTATTATACCAGAAGGAGTCGAAAACAGTAAAAAATTCCGACGCCAAGCATCCTCCTTCACAATCCTCAATGGAGAACTGTACCGAAGAGGTTATACTCGGCCACTGCTCAAATGCCTCAACAAGTCCGACGCAGATACAGCTTTAGCCGAAGCACATGAAGGAATCTGCGGCACCCATACAGGAGCTCGGAGCTTAGCATCAAAGATCCTTCGATCAGGCTTCTTCTGGCCGACCTTGAAGCAAGACAGCCAACAAAAAATCAGGTCATGCAACAACTGCCAAAGACATGCACCACTAATACACATACCTGCCGAACAATTACACCACTCGGAGATTAGTTGGCCATTTAACCAATGGGGTCTAGACATACTCGGTCCATTCCCTACGGCACCGGGACAGGTAAAATTTCTTATTGTTGGCATTGATTATTTCTCCAAATGGGTAGAAGCACAACCTTTAGCGAAAATAACATCGCAACAAATGATCATATTTGTTTGGAAAAACATTATTTGCCGTTTTGGCATACCTAAACATATTACAACTGACAACGGTCGCCAGTTCGTCGATCAGAAATTTCAAAGTTTTTTGCAGAATCTAAAAATCAAGCAACACTTCGCCTCTGTTGAACATCCTCAAACAAACGGACTAGCCGAGGCTGCAAACAAAGTAATCTTACATGCACTAAAGAAGAAGCTAGACGACGCCAAAGGACTCTGGGCTGAACTCATACCTGAAGTCCTATGGGGATACAACACCACCCCACAAACATCAACAAAAGAAACGCCGTTCCGATTGGTATATGGCTCAGAGGCCATGATACCATTGGAGATCTCCCAGAATTCTGTCCGAACTTACATCACCAATCAAGACGAAGCTCGGAGAACCGAGCTCGATGTCATCGAAGAAGTCAGAGAAATCGCCACATTGAGGCAACGCGCGGCACAACAAGCATTAGCCCGACAATACAACAAGTCGGTTAAAACAAGATCCTTCGAGAAAGGCGACTTAGTCCTCCGGAAAACTGAAACTGCTCGGAAACCACCCTCACACGGAAAGCTCGCAGCCAATTGGGACGGCCCATACCGAGTATCCACAGCACTCGGCCAAGGAGCATACAAACTAGAATCACTAGATGGTAAACTCTTACCTAACACATGGAATGTCTCTTCCTTAAAGAAATTTTATAGTTGAAAAGACAGGGACAGGCTAGTACTCTTTTTCCTACTACCAAGATTTTATCCCAAAGGGTTTTGCTTGGAGAGGTTTTAACGAGGCTAGCCTACCTGCACCTTTGTACGAAAAAGGTTCCAAACACACAACAGACGAATAAATGTTCTATCCTTTCTACTATATCAAATCGATATTACCAAACTATCAATCTAGCTCGGACAAATGCTAATACTCGTCCAAGCCACAAACGCCGATTATCAAATAACTCCTAAAAACGCCAATAAACTCGGAAAAATAACCGAACAATGGAAACAGCTTTTTACAAACAGCACCAAATTTCCAAACAAGTCAATTTTAAAGGCCTCAAAAAACAAGAGCCATACTGTTATCCGCTTACAAAAAACAGTCAGATTACAAGAACAAAAAACAAATTGACAAAGATATTAAACATTATCGGCCTCATCTTCCGCATCCCCATCATCCTCAATCAACTGACCATCTCGAACTATCTTCCCAGGATCCATGCCAGATAGATCGGCATCCGGAACCAAAAACTTAACCTGCAATCTCGCCCTTTCAAAACCTTCAACAAACGAGTCCAAAATCTCATCCGCCTTTTTCTTCTCCATATCCTTAAACTGAGTTGTCACCTCAATCAAACGACTTTGCATGTTCACCAGATCGCTTTCCTTCTTCTTCAAATCCTCGACATCCTTAGCATAACTTTCCTTAGTCTCCTTCAGCAACTTCTCCATCTCGATCAAACGAGCTTGAAGCTCAGCAGCAAGATTTTTACACTTAACCAACTCCTCCCTCAAAACAGACACCTCACCTTTCTCAACGGCCATTCCCTTATGTTTCAATTCTTGACTTCGACCCAAACTTGCAAGGCGCAGCCCAACAACCTAGAAGGCAAAATAAACTCATAAGAAAACCAAAGGAAAAATAAGGAAAAAATCACTAGCTTATTACCTGCATATATTGCCCAACAGCCATATCACCGACCTCCTTGGCCAGAGTGACATCAGCTGAAGACTGGCAATACTCATCCACAACAGCCATGTAAGGATACTCCCTTCCCCACACTGAAAACGCCTCGCTTTCCTCAGAAATCTCATGCAGCCTTTTTTGATTCCCCATAAAAGCCTGTAACTCTTCAAGAGAAACCCCAAACTCTCTTCCATCAGAATCATCTGATAAATCCACAAGCTCGGACTTCTTCCTCTTCTTCGCGATAACTTTCCTCCGCCCTTGACGAGGCTGCGAAACCTCGCCAGTAACAACAATCTTCTCAGCATTAGATGACGACACCTCTTTCTCCAAATTTTTATTCTTAAACCGCGTCCTCAGCGATGCAGCAGAAACACCAGGATACTTCCCACCTGAAGAAAACATATAGTGTTAGACTTCTCCAGCAAAAAACCACAGACATTAAAATAAACCCTAGAAACTCACCTAGATAATCTACAACAGCACCCTTATCTTCTTCCCACTTCAGCAACTCATACATCGATATCAAATTTTTTCTATCAACATTCTCCACCAAAAACTCTATCAGACACTCATTCCTCGGCGATATAACCTCGGGACCGAGTATATTTTGCGGCTCCGAACACCAAAACAGGGGAAATTTCTCAGCAAGGTTTTCATCAATAAAAAACGGAAACTCCTCTTCCGAACTCCTAACTTTAAAATACATCTCCTTGAAGTCTTTAAAAGAAGACTTGTGCAGTTTAAAAATCCCAAATCCCGGAGTGCTATTGAAGTTTACCCAACCTCCCTTCCAAACACCTTTAGCTTGAAATAAAGAAAAGAACAAATCCACAGACGGCACCTCCTCCAGAAACTCCATCAAAACCTCAAAAGATCGAAGGAAAGCCCACCCATTTGGATGAAGCTAAGAAGGAGCACAGTTGAGCTGCCTAAGAACTTGACACTCAAACACCGTAAACGGAAGCCTAACTCGCAACTCTTCAAGCACACAGCTATACATGTAAAAGAATCCAAACCCCCACTCCCGGTGAAAAACCCTATCATCCACACTACACGGTAACAACTCCACCTTAACCCCGGAACCTACCCTAACTATCTTATTCACATCCACCTCCCTCACCGCCGCTTCATCAGAAAAAAGTGACACCCGTGATTTAACATCTTCCCCTACCCAATCATACGACCAATCCACCCTATCTTTCTTCTCTTTCTCAAACCCCATTATATCGAAAAGCAGCAGCAGAAGAAAAGAAAGAAGGAAAAATACAGGAGAAAACACAGAAATGGATCAGAAAAAGAAAAGGAAACCCATACCTCTCTTACTCATTCTTCAAAGAAGCAAGCATATAACCAACAGACACCAAAACACCCAGAAAAATCTGAAGAGATTCGAAGAATTAAAGAGAGAAAACGTTCCAAATAATCACCCCCCACCCACTCCCAAAAACACATCAAACAGTAAACCAAACATTGGGAAACCGCAAACATTAAATGCAACCATTATTCCTTCTCTCTCATCAGGACATAACGGACACGACTCCCCACGTACCCACATTTCAAAACATTCAAACATCTTTTAATGAAGTAAGTTGATCTGGGGGCTCATCCACTAACTCACACAAGCCGACTTATAACTCATCAAAAAGTAAAGCTCAACCTGCTTCATTAAAATCCTCCTCAGGCTAAGCTTGGGGGCTGTGATATGGTCACCATTAATACGGATAATAACTCATCATCTACCGTTATTATTCGGCCTTTATGAGTTATAACTCGTCAAAATCAAAACTATCGTAACCGACATCCCAAACGGTAAGGATAAAGTCGGTTACGAAACTAATCATCAGAAACGGTCAAATAATCATTTAGAATATAACAGACGATGAAATATCTATAAAAGGAAGGTAAAATATCTTTTCTATTCATTCTGAACTGAATACAAAAAACTAACTTAAGCTTTGGAGTGCCTTTGCAGGTACACCCCACCCTTTCTGTATTGCTCGCGCCCTCATATTCACAAGGAAGACCGGAAACTCGGACCCTGAAGGACAGACGTCCAACCTCGCAGCATATAGCTCGGCCGACTTTCAGAAGTTGAGGCCGACCTATTTCTCAGACAATATCACTTTGTTTTCAAGTATTACCACTTGATACATAAGCACCACAAGCATTTAAATTAGAGGACTTCATTAAGCTCTTTTTTTCTTTTCTTGACTTTCTAATCATTGATGCTCAGAACCTTGAGCTTTGAGGGAGTGCTTTTGCACTTGAGCCTAGCCTTGACTTCTAAGTGTTTTGTTTTCAAGCATTTGGCCTGATACATAAACACCACAAGTACTTAACAATGGAATTGTCATTGGTACTCAGAGCCTTCAGCTTTCTCATTCTTTCCCTTTTTCTTTTCTTGCCTTTTTTTTGCTTTTTTTTTCAAGGTTTTCATGATTTCAAAAGATTTCACAAAATGTCCTAGATGAAAACTTCAATTAAATCAAACCTAATGCAATTGAGCAACAATCAATCATACTAGCTTTCCAATACTTGTATGCACATACTAAATTCTTCTTTAATTCCTTGTTTGTTTAAGATCATGATACTTTATTGCTTTTGTATTCACAAAACTCAAGTTGGTAGTCATAATGTCACAGCAGCATGTTGCAATTTAGAAATCAAACTATGCCTATTCATAACACATATGCATACAGAGAAAATAAGAAGACAGTCATGCAATTTAAGGTGCTGGAAATAAGTAAGAGGAGAAAGGAACTTTACCACCTTATAGTTCATCTTCATTATTGTTAAAAAGAACTTTACAACCTTGTAATTTATCTTCTCTATTGTTGTCCTTTTCCTCCTTTTCTTTTCCTTCCCACACCAAACTTAGAATGATTGCTTGTCCTCAAGCAACAATTAGAACCGTGGCTGTGGGGCTAAGATAGATCATGAATGTCTTACACAATGAAATGTTAGTGATACATGTGTTGAAGCAAGCAGAATTAAGAGTAACTATCAAGGCACAGAGAAACAAAGATATTATGATTGCAAAAATAAGATGGTGTGCATGATACATTGTATAAAAATATAAGTGGCACACCAAACTTAGTGTGACACTCTCACTTGGAATTGATGCAGGTATCCAGCAAGGATTTGAAGCAGATTTTGTTGCATAGCAACACCAAACTTAGAATGCAATCATATGTCAGTTTATTTGAATTAAAACTAAGCAAATGAAACTGTTGTATGTTAAATACAATCACCCAGCTAAGAATCTGTCATGAATGAGGATCTCTTGGTAATGTATTAACAAAAATTTAACAAACACAGTAAATAAGCAAACTGAAATGAAAGCATTTTAAAACAGAAAAATGACTAAAGAAAGCAGAATGAAAAATTGTCAAATTAAAAGAGAAAAATAAAACTGCAGAGGCATTATGATTATGCAGACAAGTAGTGTTGCTTGAATAAATTGCATAGAAAATAAGTGGCATACCAAACTTAGAATCTTGGTGTGTCACTTTCATTTTTGATCTGATGCAATCATCCAAAAAAGATTGAAAACAATTTGTTGCAAGGCAACACCAAACTTAGAATGTAACCATATGCCAAACTTAGAACCAACGTGCTGTTTGCTCCTGGTTCCAAGCTTTCCTTGCTCCGTTGTCTTCTTGCTTCATCACCTAACATAAACCAAAGAATTTTCCTTCTTTTCTCAAAGTTTTGCCATCTCATGCATTAAATTTCAAGGAAATCATTCACCTTAACTTGCATATAAACTTCTTGAATCATTTGCATAGATTATGTCAAATTTCACTTAATTCTTGGTTTATGAATGCATGGAGGAAAAGTTCACAAATTTGTCTATTTATTTCAAAGAAAGTGAATGAAACTAAGCCAAAACTAACTAAACTAACTAGTTAAAATGGCAAATATGCAAACGCATCACAGCTATGACCTCTCATTATTCATTTATCCTTGGCTATTACTTTTTTCAAAAGCTTTATTTGAGTGTCATGTGTAGCAAGTTCATTTTCTTTTCTATATACTTGACACATTATTCACCATGGACACTTGGCTCACCTTTCCTTTTAAACATTGATGCCCAGCACCTCTTTGGGTTACTAAATGCCTTGTAGTTAGGTTGCTCTTGATAGTGAACTTTCAGCTGATGATCCCGGATTAGTTAATCCAAGTCAACAAGTGTTGAAGCACTCCAAAGAGCTTACTAATCCAAGCAGATCCTAGTACAAAGACACCACAGGCATATATTTTAAAGTTCAAGCTATTGGTGTCCAGCTTTGTTTCTTTTTGTTTCCTTTTCTTTTCTCTGCCACCTTTTGGCTATCTCTTTTCTTTCTTTCTTTTTGTTTTTCTTTCTTACCAAGGATCTTTAATTAATTGAGAGCCATAGACAGTAGGTCACTCTACACTTGGAAGGAGATATCCTAGCTCTTTATTCACTAAAAGTGAGCTATTATACAATCACACACATACCACCACTTACTATTATTCTACTTCTATCTAACAGAGACTATCTTACTTCACATTCAAACATTTCTTTTATTGATTTGAAGATGCAGGGGACAGAACATGCTTTTAGTCAAGTGGAAGTAAACACACAAGCACAAACTTAAACTAGCTTACTTATTTTAAAAGAAAATTGACTCTGTTTGAACTCAA
>NW_026265244.1:4632-7248 GCF_000817695.3 Arachis duranensis | reverse complement strand
ATTGGTTCTTCTCTTTGCCTTCTTCCATGTGGTCTTCGGCCTTGATGTGCTTCGGGAGTCATTGTCATTCTTTCAATGGTTATGGGCATGCCTTGGCTTAACCATATTGGATTCTCATCTTCCATTGGCACTTTAGCCTTTACACACAACCTCCAAATGGTACTTGGGTAGTATAACCAAGACCCGGCCGAATTCTTCTCAGCAAGCCTTTGGATATCTTTTGCAAGGATTTCATGAACTCTTATCTCTCTTCCCACAATGATGCAATGCAACATCACAGCTCTCTCCCTGTTAACTTCTGAGGTGTTCACTGTGCCCAGAATTGATCTTTTCATCAACTCATACCATCCTTTTGCTTCTGGGGTGAGGTTACATCTCTTCAAATACTTATATTTGTTCTTGTCATCTCCTTCCCACTCGGAGTTCTCCATACAAATATCTCTAGCAATCTCATCATAATCCTGATCTTCATTCAATCTTTGTTGGTATGCCGGTTCACTAAAGCGGACTAACTTTAGTCCCAAGACTTTCTTGATTGCATCCGAGCTAAAGTCTACTTCCACTCCCCGCATATAGCTCTTGTACGTTGGGGGCTCACGCATGTCAAGCCTTGGGATATTTGCATAAAACTCTCTTATAATATTGGCATTGATTTGGGTGGCTGGTGATGCAAGTTCCTCCCACCTCCTCTTTTGAATTTTGTTCTTCATTTCTTGGCATCCATCATCCGGTAATAAGAATGGAATTTCAGGATAGATCTTTTTCTCGTTCATCCATTCAATTTGCATTTGATGGTATGAGGATTTGAATCTCCATCGGTCATATTCAGGGGTGCTCTCCTCCACCACAGGCTCTTTTCCTTTTTTTCGTTTGGTTCTTGAGGAAGAGGCCATGATCACTTGATCGATTGAGCTTCTTGAAGTTAGAAGGAGTGAAGTGTGTTGGAGATTTTGATGTGTGTATGGAGCAAGAGAAATTTCGAGGCTGAGCTTATTATGTTGAGAAGTGATGAAGGGAATGAAGTTTAAAAGGTTGGAGTGCAAGGATTCGGTCATATGCATGGCTTGAAGGTGGTGTGTTATTTAAATGAACAATGAAGGGCTAGGATGCAATTAGATACTATGTGAATCAAAGGTGTGCATGTAAGGAAGAATGAAGACAAAGCTTGCTTCATCAATTGTCTTTGCCGTGATCTTCTCAGGGAGTGGCAGATTCTCTTTTTGATGCATGTGATGAGATTTGTCCTCATGCTATGCTTTCCTTTGTCTTGTCTCTTTCATTGAAGATTCTTTGACTTCCTAGTCATCACAACAAGACAACATACATTAGCTTCATCCAACCGTGACTAGAGTGTTTCTTTTATTACTATTATACTAATCATCAATTCTTATACTCATTTGAACCGTAACTCTCCTTGGAGGACACCAAACTTAATGTTTGGTCATAAAGAAAATTGTGTCCCTTCCTCTAATTAGTGAAATCCCAATGTCACATTCAGTTAAATGTTTATAAGAATTGTTTTCATCACACTTTCCTTTTCCCCCTTTTTTTCATGAAGGATCAATTGTGTCCCTAAATTGGTGCATCAAAGTTTGATGAACACCAAACTTGGTTCATGTCAAAGGGTACATTACAATTGCTACCTTCATTATCGAAAGAGAATAAGATTTTGGAAAATAACAATTGTATGATTATTGATGCATGAATTTCCAATTTTCATGAAGCTATGTAGACACCAAACTTAGTGTTTGGCCATATGCTTTAGCATGTAAAACAGAATTTATTTGTAACATTGGTTTAGTGTGCTTGAAGGCACACCAAACTTAGAATTCCCAGCATATGTTTTAAATCAGTATATGCAGTCAATGGATATGTTCATGAAAAGAGAAAAGAATTCATGCTCAAATGCTCATAACTTATTGAATTTTAAAAATGACATGAATCTTAAATCATGGGTTGCCTCCCATGGAGCGCTCTTTTATTGTCATTAGCTTGACATTGAGGCTTTCTTTTATGGTGGTTGGTACTTGTAGAGCCTCAATTTGTCTCCCCTGACTGTGATCCTCTTCTTTGTTCTCTGGTGTTCAATTTCAGCATACTCTAATGAGAGTATGTTGTTGACAGTGTAGTAGTCCTCAGTTTGTTGGTTTGCCCCCAGCTGTTGATATATCAGTTGCACTTTGTCACCTTTGGAAAGCCCCTCTGTTGGGATCTTTCTGTTCTTCCAACCCCTTTTTGTTTTGTTTCTGCATTTCATCTTTCCTTTTGTTGACCTTTCTTTTCTAGCCGTAGGCTTCCCTTGGGGACCTCTCTTCTCAGTGGCTAATACTCCAATATCCTCTTGGGCTCCTTCATCAATCTGCACAACTCTTATCTTTGGGATGTTGCCTTGACTCTCCTTGTCATTTTCTTCCTTCAACTGTGATTCTCCCTTGTCAATTTTCATATAGTCTTTCTTCTCCTTGCTAAATTGTGCCTCTGGTAATACCTTCAGAGTGACACTCTGATCATGCATCCTGAGGGTTAATTCCCCTTTCTCTACGTCTATGACAGCTCTAGCAGTGGCCAAGAATGGCCTTCCCAGTATAACAGAGTCACCATCATCCTCGTTTGAAT
>NW_026265244.1:0-1021 GCF_000817695.3 Arachis duranensis | reverse complement strand
AATTTACAGATCTGTTGTTTATTAGATATTGTTGGAATTTTTTTATTTTTATTATTTAAATAAAAAACATTTAATAATATAATTTAAAAATTCAAAAATAAAAAATTTTATTTTTTCAAATGTTTTAAATTTTTTAAAAATATTTTTTATTTTTTCATTCACCGGATAATGCTACACCCAGACAGTTGACTTTTTTGCTGCACTTGTTCACAAATTAAGAATAAATTAATTTAAAAAATTTAAAATTTTAATTTTTTATTTTTTTTGGATATTTTTGGAATTTCTTAATTTTTTACAATTACAAAAAATATATTTTTAGTTTAAAAATAAAAAAATAATAAATTTACAGATCTATTGTTTATTAGATATTGCTAGACTTTATTTTATTTTTAGAGTAAAGTATCGTTTTTGTCCCCAACGTTTGGGGTAAGTCCTATTTGTGTCCCTAACGTTAAAATCGTCCTATTTGTATCCCTAACGTTTATAAAAGTGATTCAATGTTATCCTACTATCAATTATACTAACAAATCAGATTATATTTTTCAATTATTCTCACTTGGATGTATTCATTCTCAATTAGGTCTCACTTGGATGTGTTCAATTTTAATATTATACCCACTATTTGTATTTAGATTCAATTATGTCCCTAGAAAAGTGAATTATGTAAATGTTGTAGGAATTAGTTTCAACTTTTGATGAGCTATTTTTCAGAGTGGATCATCGATTTTATCCCAGGCATTTGTATTCTAACTTCAAGAAGAGATTTTTAAAACTCAAACTAAAGCGTTCATGATGTGTAATTGACGGCAGGATAACATTGAATCGCTTTTACAAACGTTAGGGATACAAATAGGACGATTTAAACGTTAGGGACACAAATAGGACTTACCCCAAACGTTGAGGACAAAAATGATACTTTACTCTTATTTTTATTATTCAAATAAAAACATTTAAAAATATAATTTTAAAATTCAAAAATAAAAAATTTTATTTTTTCAAATTTTTTAATTTTTTTAAAAAT
>NW_026265243.1:0-25012 GCF_000817695.3 Arachis duranensis | reverse complement strand
CTCCCGAAAAAGACGTGAACAGCTGAGTTCCATCTCAGAAGATCCCGATCTTCTCACCACTTTCTCTTTGCTTTGAATAGCTATCCCTTTGTACTCAAGGGATGAAGGAATAGATGCAAACTAAGAAAAGGAGTGAAGCTACAATAGACCCAACCCTATTCATGTTCCTCTGTCAAGATCAAGATGAAGGGGGGAGGATGAGATCTTGGGGGTCCTTGGCTAAGATGGAATCTTCACCTCTATCAAGGGAACCAAAGACGTTGAGGATCGATTCCTTATTCCCCAAAGGGAGTAGTTTCCGACCCTTACATCATCCTAAAGAGAATCAAGATACCCCAGGAACCAAGCTAGGGATTCATGACTAGCGCGAAAGCCTAGCGAACAAAGAAGGGGCGATCTCGATAAGCTAAGCAATTTACTCTTTGTTTGCGATTCTTTCAAGGAAGGCTCAGATCCAATATCGGTAGCGGAAGAATTAGACTTGTGTAAGCCTGACCAGAAAGTCTTAAATTAAGTAGAGGCCGGGGGCAGCAGCAGAAGATTGGACTGGAACCCGATAAGGACAAAAACAATATCTCTTCGGTGGAAGTTACTGACGATCGGGCTTCAAGCAGCTAATCTGTAGCACCTGAACTCCTGAGCTTGCTTGGGTGAGTGGTGGGATGATAAATAGACTGGACTGGCTTAGAATCAAATGCCTCTCCAAACAAAATTTTCCTGTGAATAAAGCCCTTCTTTAAAGAGCCATTTCGGTAGGTTTTAAATTTAGTCATTAGAGGAAAGGAATAGCAGACCCCGAAGACCCAGACCGTGGAAAGCTACTCTCTCTAAACTAAATGGAAAAAGAGCTTATCTTATAGCAGCTCTACCAGGGAAGCTTCCTTCGATAGAAACTTTTCCTCAAAATCAAAGCGCTACGCCCCTCTTAGAAAAAGCGGAATCCAATACGAATTAAGTGCAAATGATGGGAAATTTACTGTCTTAAATCTAATTCCTCTTCGATCAGTGCAGTGCAATATTAAAGAGATAGGGCCCGCTGTAAATGTTATCAACTTAACTGTCTGGGTTAAGGACTTACCCATTGCATTACTGTCTGTTCGTCAGTCTTTTGCTTAGCGAATACCCTTGTTCGGCATCGGCAGTTAAAGGATCCTCGGATAGCTATGAAAAGCATCTAGGAAGAAAGGACGAGCGGTTACTCTAGCAGCGGATATGGCTAAAAGAGCGGATACGTTCTAAACCGATTCTTTCACCCCCGGTTCACTTCACTCCCTAAAGGCGGATTAAGACTAAAGCTACTCTCGGGCTCGGGAGGCAATGAAAGAGATATTCAATCAACCAAGCAAAGAACCGATACCACTACCACAGTCTTCACCAAGACAGCAGGAAGGAAGAGAGTCGAGACAGTCATCCAGGCTAGGCATCTTACTTATCCTTAATGCCTATGGAATCCTTTAAGGAGGGCTTCTACTGTGAAAGCGATTTCTTTTTGGGACTTGGATTAGCGGCATATCCGCTCTTTGAAAGAAGCAAATGTCCAAAGCCTTTTTTTTTGCCCTTATTAGCCTAGTTAAGATATACCACGCAAGGAAGAGAATAGGGAATAGGCTGCAGAGAGGAGACTGTGGCACTTTCGGATCAATGATTAGCTTTTTCTCTTTCTTCGACTATTGAAGCACATTAGCTGAAGCAGACGATCCGCGGCATTTACTATTTCCATGCCATGACATGAGACAGATCTCTCGCAACCTCTTTCAGACCCAGGAAATACGGTATAATGGATTGATTTTGTACTGCTTGCTTAGCCCAAGAATTCCACTGTGTGTGCTGCCGTGCTGGGACTTCAAAACAAACCTACTGCACTTCCTGCCAAACCAGGCTTTTATACTTACAGCACGAGATCCGGAGTATCTGGTAGGACTGATAGCATGTTAGCTTATTCGTTAGCCCATTATAGCCTTCCTTAGGAATGGAATAGAACTAATAAGAGAATGAAATTCAACAAGGGCTTGGCTGGCCTTGAAGATGACTCTATAAGAGGAGAATCAAGAAGCTAATGCTAAGATGCTTTTTTCCCCTACCTTTCTATTCCTTCTTCGATAGTACAATGCGGAAAGATCCTAGTACAAGGCTATGCTTGACGCTCGAAATGCAGTTGCTTACCTTACCAATGCGACTCCAGAGGATAAGGAAGGTGACACAGTCAATCAAGAGAATAAGCGCTTTGCATCGAGAATGGCTCTTGCTCACTCGCTGAGCAAGGGATTCAAAAATGGGAATGATAGGAAGATAGCCCCTAAGATCCTTTTAACATAAGCATAAGCATTGAACACTTTAGACTAGGTTTTGGTCGCAAACACTCCCACTCGCCAAAGATGATCATTTAGATAAGTAATGCCCCTAGCTTGCGCCCATGGGAATCCAACTCCGTGCACCTGATTCTATTAGTCATTTCCGATCCTTGCGGCAAGAGGATTTCATACCGGCCTTTTCGACCTTCCACTGGCTATTGGAAAGACGAAAATGGTTGTTGTTCGTTCACCTTCCAGTATCCGTTCTGTGCTTGAGGACAGGCTTTGACACCAATTTCTAACTAAGGTCAAGGACGAAGAGAAGATGAGTCGGGCTCGACTTGAATTGAAAAGGTATTGCCATTCCTGAAACACCCAGCAAACCATTTCGGGTATAGGATATTATGGATGAACGGGGGCTAGTCAGAACCATAGGCCGCAGAGGAACAAAAGTCTAAAATGTGTCTGCCCTTTAAGCAGTGAGTGGGGAAATCCCCGATCAAAAGGAAAGACTGGGTCTGCTCCTAGAGAGTCTTCCATCAGTCGTAGTCCCTGGGGACTCATTTCCATCATCAAGTATTATCCTGTTCTTAAGATTTGACCAGCTTAACAAACGTCGAATTTCTCGTTCTATTGGATCGTTGTGAGTCCCGTTGACTGAGTCCGTCCATCTATATTCGGCAGCTTGAAGAGGGAAGAAGAAGTAGAGCGAATGCTCGTTCTGTTGGAACTCTCGATCTGATCTTGAAAGAGGGGAAGGGAGATCGATCGTCCAAAGGGTCGTTTGACGCCTTAGTAGCCTTCATGCGCGAATGGGATCAGCAGCAAGCTGTTATACAACACCCCTAGGACATATATAATGTATAGAGCAAGTATGGCAGAAGAGAAGGTACGAAGTGACTCGACCAACGGGAGAGGGATTCGTTGAACATAGTTCAACTCATTGAGGCTGCATCTCCCAACAGTGCAAGAAGATCAAGAAGGCCGGTGACCGGGCAAAGGGTATGGCGTAGACCCTCAGAAATAAAGCGTTGAAAGACGCCTTACGAAAAGCATACTTACAATCCAATTTGTTATAGTTTCGAAAACCCGAGTAATCCAGACCAATGGAATGAATAATGCATAGAGTTAGGAAGTGGTGCATATTGTGGTTGTTTTAGTACTTCTGCCTCATACTTCGAAGTATGGTGAGAAGGCTATTGATCATTCTAGAACCGAGACCATTCGACCGACAATCAATCTATTCATTCATACCTGGCTAAAACACTTCCCATTTTCCATATCCCACAGCTCATGAGTGAAAGTTCGCGCTCCATAGCCCCGAATAGAAGTCAAGGCTTCTCAGCGGGCAAGCTGTTGTTTTTCACCTTCGAAGAGAACCTTACCATATGGGCTTTGTATGCGGCAGTTCCTCTCCCTTAGTTTCACATAGTTACACTCATTTGAAACGAATAGTGAAACTCATTCGACTGAAAGGCAAAGCTAGTGTGCAATCCGACATGAAACTTCACAGCAAACGATCTGCCGACAAGGAGGAAGGGAGGAGTGCCGGTTAGCCCGTCGCTTTATGGCTTACAGGAGTCGCTGGCATTGGCTCTTTGAAGGAACAAAGAGGTTGCTAGGAAGGAGGACATGGATGCCCAGAATAGGTCTAATAGTCTCCTGGTTACGGGACTAGAGCGATAGAATAGGCTCTTTGCAGGCTAAGGCCAGGAATTTACTTAGATAGAGTCCGAGAATCCGCTGCTATAGAATCGGCATCTGGCACTGCTTTTTTTGGTTTCAAAGGCTTGGCTAGACTAGTTGGTTTGAATAGCCTAGTTTCGTAGCCCCAAGGGGGGAATCCACTTGCCTCCTTCTCCGAGTTTGAATTGGGGAATTCTGTTTCTTACAGGCACAGGATACTAAGAAGACGGGGGCCTAAAGAGGGTTCTCGAAAGGGCTTAGTATAGTTCAAAGGATTCTCACCCAGGAAGGGATACGGGATACACTGGCAGGAAGTTCCCGGGTTTGCTGTGGTTATATTGAGGTGGAAAGACCACCCGGAACTCCTTGTGGGTTTTATGACCAGACAATAAAACAATAAAGCTGCTGGCTACCTCAGTCTTGTCCAGTAACCATTCTGAGTGGACGTATGAACTTAGAGGAAACCGAAAGACCTTTTTCAATAGAACCTTTTCCACCGGCCGAGTTGCCGAAGGGGATCAGTACAAGACGGCGGACTTCCCTCTCTTTATAAGGCACGCACAGGTGATCTAATTAATAAGACTAGCTGAACTAAGACTAAGTCGATATTCTATAGCGACTGCCGGACCATTCCATTCATTGTCTTCTTCTCAACCTCTCCTCGGTTACTCTGAACTACCAAGCCAATCTCCAATCGAAGGAAAGACGGACTGCTACTATTCTTTGCCTACTTCTGTAACCCCCTATTCTGGCAAGAGACGGTTTGTCCACGTGAAAGTTAGTAACTATCAGTAGCTCCAACCTTAGACCCTTCGTTCCCCATAGCCTTTTTCTGGGGATAGCCTGGTCTTTCGTCGCCTTGAGCGGCCCCCTCTGGTAGCCCTTCCTCTAGTTAGTAACTTTGCTTCGGTTAAAGAATCGCTTCGCACCTTCTAGGGGCACAGAAAGGAAGCTATGGCTTGGCTCTTTAAGCTTAAGCGGGGCATGACTGACGTACCCGGGCGATAAAGAAGAAATAAGTAGGGCGATCGATCTCACACCCAGGGCGAAAGATTATTGAGTGAATACTTGGAGAAAAGCAGAGTAGAAAAAGGCGGCTATTCCTTCTTATAGATAGCACGCACAGGAAAGTAAGATGGTCAAACTGAAGTGAATTGAGTACGCTTCCAAGGAAAGTCACAGCCTCGGGTCACTTTTCTCCCGAAAAAGACGTGAACAGCTGAGTTCCATCTCAGAAGATCCCGATCTTCTCACCACTTTCTCTTTGCTTTGAATAGCTATCCCTTTGTACTCAAGGGATGAAGGAATAGATGCAAACTAAGAAGACTTGTAAATCGGTTCAGATTTAGCATTCCTAAATAAAGGACCTGCAGCGGCGGAGATCCGCAAAAGGCTTTGAGCCACCCTGGCCAAAGTAAAGTCCAGGGTGGATAAAATTACATCTAATAAGAAGGTGACCCTAACGACGAGCCCGATGAGCGTATCAATGGAATGACCCGAGCAGACCAAAGGATCAAGGCAATAGCTACGCGCATCAAGGTGATACCTACACCGAGCGAACCAAGGGAAGCCTATGATATCCCATACTGATAGGCTCAAATCACGGGATTTCACACTATGGAGTTTGATCTCTGGTTCCTGCTTTCAATCTCTGTTCCGATATCTGTTTATAGAATAGATCACGCCTCTAACTATCCATTTCATAAGAGAAGAAGTTAACCTAGCTCGGATCTCACTTCACTCGCCTTTAGCCCCTACTATTCACATTAGCCAATGAAAGAGTACCACACGATGTCCTTTCCTAAGAGGGACTATACCCACTTTCAGAGGCCCTTTCCGAGGTCCAAAGTTTGACCCTCCCGAGATCCTCTTTCTTCTCATCCATGCATGTGAGCGAATAGGGTCCGAGGCTAATCTTTCGTCTAGCAGACCCTCTTATTGCAGTATGAGTTCCCGCCCCAACTAAGCAGTCTACCTCTCAGTTGGAGAAAGCAACTATGAAGTGGAAGTCGCTCTTCTCTTGATGCTACCCCTGTGCAATGACTTTTCTACTCCGCCCTCCATCCAGTAGCTAGCTAGGATTCCTCTTCTCGAATGGGGGGAACGCAACCTATTAGATTGTTGATTCCCTACAGTAGCATTGACCCTTACCTTTTTCGGGCTTCCATGTGAGCCAGTTTTCAAGACTTTATACAGCAGTGGTAAGGTACAAAAATGTCATTTCTTCCGGATCTACGACTTAATAGAAAGATAGGACCAAAGTCAAGTGATTCAACTCAAGCACGAACCGCTACCTCTTCTTCTCCGACTTAAAAGAAAGGAGAGGGAATGAGAACGAAAGGGATAAAGATCGAAAGGAAGGTAAGCTACGAATGAGAGACAATAGGAAAGCTCACCGGAATAAGGATGGCAAGATAGGGCATGATAGAAAGCCAAGAAGAAGAGGGACTACTTTGATAGCCTAGCTTGATGTAAGATATGGATCTAAACCTTCGAAAAAGGTAGGAATGAGATAGTTGGGTTTTCGTGGCACTCTTTCTCTTACTCGAGAGCAGACTTCTGCCATGGGACTTTAGGATTTTTTCATTCCTGAAAGAAAAGGGACGCAAGCTATGTCAGTTGACCAATGGAATGCTACTGAAGGGATGATGAAAAGTGGTTCTGAGTCCTCGAGGGCAAGTGAGACTGGGATGACATACAAGCAGGTATTGCAGAGTCCTCCTGGAATGACTAGACTGGTTGAAAACCTTCAGGCATAGGATGTGTGAGAGCTGTTCGAATCTCCTCCATGCAGAATTATTTGATTCTGGAGCCATCCAGTTGGGTTCTGCCATAAAGGATGCTGCTCAGAGGTTGGTCCCCAAGCAGCCAGTTCTGTCACTTGGGGGGCAGCATAGGAGAACTTTTTTGCAGCTTCGGAACTTCAAGAGCGGAAGACCTACACCAAATCCGCTGGCAATGTTTGGGAAGATGCCTAACTTTCCAGAGAAACCTAGGATGGTTAAGGTCCCCATTCCACCTGCTGATCAATGGCTGTCTGCTGTCCATAAATCCAAGTCTGAGTTCTGGTCAGTTTGGGTGACTGTGCCCCAATAGATGGGGGTCTTGAATGAGTCCGCTAGCTAGCTTCCTAGAAAGAAGCACGAGCGTCACGCTTTGAAGCCCCGCTATCGGGAGGAAGAAGACTCTTGTACTTACAGACAAGAAGCGTGGGCCTCTTCGATAGAAGCACTAGAGCGGTGTGATTCAATTCTACTCGTTCTAGATATACATGAAGTATAGAATCGAGGTCGCTGGGATCAATGAAGAATTTTGGATCTTCTGTAACATGAAAACATTTCATTAACTAGAACATGTCATGAACATTT
Source organism: Arachis duranensis (assembly GCF_000817695.3). NCBI lineage: Eukaryota > Viridiplantae > Streptophyta > Magnoliopsida > Fabales > Fabaceae > Arachis > Arachis duranensis. Next base: position 17,667 of record NW_026265243.1, on the reverse strand, counting down.
GTTTAGTCTAGAACATTTTTTGAAGTATGATATTCAAATGAGGCGGAAATAAGAGAACGGATCTCCTGTTGTTTGTACCATTGAATTGAGTAGTTGAATAAATGTAGCTAACGAACGATGGAAGAATCGAAGATGTGCCGCTCCTGTTATTTTGCATTTGCATTCTGTTGTTTGAGACCTTGTTCTTTGAAAAGATCGAACGAATGCAGCTATGTTCGACTGATTTTGATTGATTTGAATCCGGGTAAAATGCGCTTTCATTGTTTTCGCACTAGGCGAGATGAATGAAAACAAGGCCAATTCAATAGCTGCAAAGCACGTAACTACTTTACCTAAAGCAGTGGGCTTCGAACTGGCAATTCAATCTTTCTTCCCATCGCCATGGAGCTTAGTCCCGTCTTCGACTCTATCCAGTCGACTTTTTTTCGAACCAGTACGGGGAAAAACCTTCATTATCATGAAAGGTACGGGAACACATAAGCAAGAACGGCGGGAAAGCGATTAAGGCAAGGGGAAAAAATTCCGTGGTTCGGGGAAGTGACCCTAGTAGTGTGTAGGTAAGGGAATAATAAAGCTTACCTGGAAAAAAGGCAAGGGTGTACAAAGCCATAGTTCGGGGTTCTCGCCATCGACTCGGTTGCTTTCCTTCTCAATACCGGGGCAAGGGCTCCTTCTTTAGCTATTAGCGCCCGTGGAGATTGTTTGGTTTGGCCTTTACCGGGGCCTCCACTACAGTATACTATATAGATAGGCTAAAGCCCCTCTTTCACAGTCGTTTCACCCCGGAGAAACCGAAACATAGCCCTTCTCATTTACATGAAAAGCTGTTTCACCCAATTCGTACACGGCAACTATTGCTTTCCTCGAAGTCAATTCACCGACGCAAGCAACCTCATCAACGGGATCGCCCGACAACGAACTCTTTGTTCGGTCAGCGAGTGAGAGGAGGAGGGGGCCCCTTACGAGGGGAAGAAGGGACATGGTTATTATTATTACCCGCCGCACCAATAATACGGGAGAAGGGAAATCAAGCAAGACCTGTGAATCCTAAGAAAAGAGTTCTGAGGAATGTGAGATGCGTAGGGATGAGATAAGCGTTGGCTAAGAATATATAAGGGAAGCGGAAACTGCCCACAGAATCCTGGAAAATGGGCTTTTGACCTGGCTAGCGCTATTGCTTTGCAAGGTAAGGAAATGTTCAACTCGTCTGCTTGAAATCGATAGAGTTGAGAAGCGTCTGCTAATCATGGTACGAGTTCTCTCTTTAGGTCAGTCTGATGTTCAAGTATCAATGAAAGTCTTATTTCAGCGAATGCAGTAAGGCTAACAGCTGGCTCTGGCTGATTCGATGCCATCTATGAATCCTTCCCTCCCTCCATCTGCAGCCTTTATTGCCTTTATTCTGTGTCTTTTCTCATTCAAAATGCAACTTTGAAATTGCGTAGGTGATGGCAGAAAATCCATCCAGAAATTACGTAAGGTGATAGAAAGAATCCTTCAGTAGGCTAATCTTGACAGTTTTCATTTTCGATTGAGAAAGCGGCAGGCCCAAAGAGCACTACAGTAGCGCCTTGCGAGGTCGTAGAGCCGGTAACCCTCGTTCGCCTAAGATCGAAAATGCTCTGTCTTTGAGGAAAAAGAGATATAGATAGTGTTCCAGGATTTCATTGTTTTGAGTCTTTACTTAACTCGACCGCCTTTCTACTCCCATGCTTTTCTTTGGTCAACAACCAAGCACATTTCACAAGAGTTCTTCACTACTCCTACAGGCTTGACGGAGTTCAGAGTTCAGTCTGTCTGGAGGGAATTATTTTGGATCAATCACTATGTTTAACAACGTTCGACGCATCTCTTTATTTGATGAGAAGAGTCTTAACTCAACTTCGAGTGATACAGCTTCTATGTGGAATGATTTTCCATCGGTCCCTTCTGACCTGCCACCCTTACCAGCCGACTCGGTTCCATCTGTCCCCTCATTACCTTCCATAGCAAGTGATGTTGAGGTGGAGCAGCCGGCTCCTTCTAATTATAATTACGAGACTCATGGTATTGATGAGGATCATCCGGGTCTTAACCCGGACAGTGAACGTATAGTAGAGCTTCAATCTGATATACACGATAAATTGGGAGAGTTGATGACTAACAAGAGTGACCAAGACGTTCTGAGTGCGGCCGAAGCTTTACATGGCGAAAGCAACAATATCCCTTTTCTGGAGCACCTGTTAGATGATTTGAACAAAAACGGAATAGAAGGTGAAGCCTATAAGGATGCCCTAGATCTATCGAATAGGTTGGGTATATTACCCGATAAAGCAGCTTTGTGTGATGCAGCGGAGCCATGGCAATTAGGATTTCAAGACGCAGCAAGTCCTATGATGCAAGGAATAATCGATTTACATCACAATATCTTTTTCTTCCTCATTCTGATTTTGGTTTTCATATCACGGATCTTGGTTCGCGCTTTATGGCATTTCCACTATCAAAAAAACCCAATCCCGCAAAGGATTGTTCATGGAACTACTATCGAGATTCTTCGGACCATATTTCCTAGTATCATCCCGATGTTCATTGCTATACTTTCATATGTTCTCTTATCCTCCATGGGCGGGGCCCTCTCGCCATTGAGTGCTGAGTGTGCGTCCTCCCCCTCCGTAAATGGGTCGTCCAGTACCGGCTGGACGTCGTTACTGGGGAGCACCTCATAGGAACCATCGGGCGTCTCTTCGCCCAGGGGCGTTTTATCCAATTTTGAACAAGAGGCGAGCTCCCGAGGGAGTAGTGTCAATATGCCACTCCCAGCGGAACAAGCTGTGCCTCTCGCTAATCCTGTAGCTTCTGGGGAAGCGGAAGCCGGTCCATCTCATGTGGCCCACTTTCCGTATGACGAGGCGGAGGTCATTGGGGGGGACTCGGTTCTGTCGATCCGGAAGCGGCTTTTGGCGCGCAACCAAAATCCCTTTCCCTCCGCGGAAGAACTCCGTATTGCTCATGTTGATGCCCAAGACTGGTTTGAGGTCAAAGCAGATATCGCCATGGAAATGTCTGCTCATGATCCAACTGGTGATTGGTTGAACCGGGGGGCACAGGCCCTCGACAACCCGCGGACAAAAACTGGGGAAGATTCTTTGGAGAATCTCTTCATTATACGCGACAAACTTCGCCAACGGGACTGGGAAACCATCAAGAATTTGCAAGAAAAGATGGTTTTCAGGAGGGGCTAAAATAAAAAATCTATATTATAGAGTCAGTAGAAAACGCGAAATTTCCCCTCATTAGAAAGGGGGGAGGGGTCCCGAGATCCTGGCAGTGGGGTCTTCCCATCATGATTGACTAAAGGGAAAGTCAGAGATATTGGTTCGAGTCAAATTCATGATTCCACTGCAGGGGGACTTCATTCAATTGAAGAAAAGAAGGAAGCATTGTACTCAATTTAGGCCGTTGCAGCTAAAATAACGGGGGAAGGGGGAGGGAAATCAAATGGATTCAAGTTTTTTTACAAAAAAAAAAAAACAGGAAGAGGTTCGATTCCTCTTTGATTTTTTTGCGCAGTATCGACCTTCCGTCTTAATTCAACGAGAATATCATACTTCCTCTTGACAATCCTGGATGCCCAAAGTCTTATGACCGATGGCTCGAGAAAGTCTACAATCACAATTAATGTGAATGCTTCCTCTCCCTGCTCTAGGCCGGTTAAGCCCAGAAGCATACAAAAGGTACTCAGTACCAGAGACACCTCACAGGAGGATAGGCCCCCTACCCGAACTAAGGCAGGTGGGCTGTAGTTCAGGGACCTCTTAGCAACCTCATCGTAGAGTTTCCACATTAAACCAAATCTAACTAACTGTGGATCCTCCCTAGTAGCTTTCCAACTACTAGTTACGACGGGCGCTTTAAAGAAGGCTTCGACTGAAACTTCAGGGTCAAGTGCGATCGTATGGTACCATTGAACGTACTTGAGCCACTGACGTACCCAACCCTTAACCACAGTAATCTCAGCGAGCAACTCTCGACAATCATCATTATATAACTCGGGAGGGCACAGCTTGAGATCTGTAGGCTTAAAAGCCTTACGTAGGTAATCAATAAGATGCCCACGTAGATAAGGATTGAGTGGTCTAAGCCGCCCAAGCCATAGTTCAAAAGGTAAGTTGCGTTTATCCCATATCGCTTTAAGTCGCTGGTACTTAGGCGACAGAGTTTTATTTAAGCGCGAAAGCGTCCAGTAACCAGCACCCGCCAATCGACAGAAGGTACTAAACCGTTTTACCTTATAAAGGTTCAGAACGGCGTAGAGCCCATGTGGATGGTGGGTGTTAGTCATGTTTCTCATGGAGATTGGAGATAAATCCTTTCTCGTATGATGACATCGGAAGCGCTTCGCAAACTCAGCACCACCAGTCTTAGAGATCAGGGATTTGGGTAGTGAAATATCCACTCCTAGATCACTAAGCGCCTGGCGGTACTCGGTCGCAACTTTCTCGTCGGTGATGACGTTGTCATTGCCGATAGCGGGGTAGCCAAATGCTACGAGGCGGCCCTGTCTGAACTGGGTGTTATTATTAGTCACTCATTTCAGGTAGTGGTTGCGCTGAGCAACTGTATCCCGGACGGCGTTTCACGGATTATGCTATTTTAGGAGATGATGTAGTCATCGCTTGCCCTGAGGTAGCTCGTCATTATGAGCGAGCCTTAGCAGGGCAATGCCGGAGATGACGCTTTCATAAGTAAACCTTACCGCCTTATTACATATCCTGGTTGAAAAGATTTTTAACCCAATCAGGATGTGAAAAAAGGTATACCACCGCGGCATACTGGTCCGCCAGTACTAGCCTTAGACAAGCAATTTTTGCGATAGACGGAACCTTTTTTAAAAATGCCATTTGTAAGCCATGGCAGGCTTATTTTAACATCAAAACAGCCTTACAATCAGATTCAGTCTAATGCCGATGCTTTGGGAGCGGTTAGATAAGAAGTTGGTTCGAGCTAAGAGTTCCTTGCCCTGATAGCCGGTTGGGCTACCAAAGCGAGACCAGGCTAATGGTGGGTCAGACCCGACGCTATCCTTGGACCAGAGGGAATGGTACCTAAGCCGCAGCGAAAAAAAAAATAAGAAAAAAGGTACTTTAGCTTTGTGTGCCACTAGTGAAAAGGAGGTAAGCGAGGAGCACGCAGCCGATGGCGCGAGTGGCAGTAAGAAGTACCAGATTTGGGAAACTTTCTAGCTCTCTTCTTCGACGACCGAAGGGAAGCACTAAGAGATGATGCTTCCAATGCTACTAGCGATGTGTATCGGCACGCACTTCTTTTAATGTGTCGTCTTTGTTTTTCGTACCCGATCTGGGGCGGCGCAAGGGCTTTCTTTAACCCTTAGCTCGCCCGAGACTCCGAAACCTTCATCGTAGCAAGGGCTGTCTTTCCAGTCCCAAGCCGGAGCCGAGCCCGGAATAAGGTAATGATCTTCCGTTATGGAGTGTTGTTTATGTGATACGAGATGTTGAGGACTACTCCGGCTCCTTTGTGTTTAGGGGAGCTCGATAGTCGGCAATCTCGTGCTCCTTACAACAAAGCCAGAGAGCCAGTTCTTTCCAACTATCTTGGAGTTGCCCCCTATTTCGATCATGCCTATCCAGATTCTCTCGATCCAGCCGAACTTACTTCAACTCCACTCTCATCTAAGCCCGTAAAGTCCTCCCTCTCTTCTTCCTTTCCCTCTACAACCTTGCTGGGATTGCTTGATTGGGTTATCACGAGATGCAGTTCAGTTAAATAGATAACTCCATCTTTCCTGCCAGTCTGTCTAGCCCGTCTAGTAACAATATCTCCTCCCGTTCTAACAGACTGAATCGGAACGTGTCATTTCAGTGGTTTAAGCTCAAAATCTATCTGTAGAAAGATTGATCGGGGTATTTCCTTTGGGGTCATGGCTCTGATAGAAAAGGTCTGCATCCGGAAGAGGTTCCCAAAGATTGTGGAGGACTGGGTATTCGTAAAACTTGGTCTTTAGCTAAGCTCAACTGGTCTCTTTGTTGCTGAAAATAGTGAGAAACTCTTATCTAGAGTCATTAAAGCTAAATACCAGAATAGGAATAGGGTTGCAACCTCTTTTTGCCTGGAAAAGCATGGACAGGGGACTCTATGCTAGCAGTGTACAATGGAACATAGGTAGTTCCATATCCCTCTCCCTCTGGTTTGGGGACCCTTAGATCCCTTATCTTTGGTCCTCTTTCACTCGTTTTTTTGCAATTATAAAGAAGATAAGAAAAAAAGTTCTTTCTTTATAGAAATATCATATAGTGGTGGTGGTAAGATTCTTAGTGGAATTCCTTTTATAGCTCAACGAAATCTCATAATTACTTTCTAGAGAGAGTCTAACTTCGCCGGAATTGGGTTTGTGTTGAGTGTATAGTTCACCCGCTATAGTGACTTCATACGACCAGCGGATAAGCCCCCTCCCTGTACTACCTTCTTACTCGATTTCTCTACAAGACCTTCTTTCACCTACATTGGAAACTCTGACTAGAACCTGCCCCCACCCGGGACGAAGACCATAGCTGCTCTATTTTACACGCTTAACGAAGAAGGAATGTGCACTCTATATTTACCCCCTTTCACTGGGACTACTGGCGACAGACATACTGAAAATGTCCCCCTTTATACTCTATTTCCATATCCTCCTACCAGTGGCTATTTATCACGGCCGGTTCATCAAATCGAAAAAGGGCACGGCGGCTAGGCTATAAGTTAGCGGTTAGCTATGCTATAAGGGCTGCTCGCCTTTATATGGCAATGGAGCTAAGTAAGAAAAATGCTTAGGGTAGAGTTATTTCCCTCCCCCCCTCCTTAATCTAGCATTGACATTTTTATTACCTTACTATGTTTGTTTAAAAGGAGACCAGACCGACAGCCCACCACTGGAACTTGCTTTGCTCTCGCTCGGCTCACTCCCGCCTGTCTTCTTCCACCTGTAGTAAACTTTAAGAAAAATCCTTCAGTTCACTACTGGTGGAACCTCACTGACCTTATCGGGCAGTTACTCTAAGCTGGGGCCTCCGCCAGCTTAACTTTACACCCCAGAACGCTATTTTTTGACACTTCGGCCCGTGCCTACTAGTGTCAGCCCTCCCTGTAGACTTTTTTCTCTCCCGAATAAGGATTCGAAGACCCAACTCGCTTAGGGAGATATACCTTATCCCCTTCATCCTTCTCTATCTGGATCTTCATCTTCCTTTTTAAGGATGAATTTAAGCAGCAGAAGAACGAGAATTTGAATAAAGAGGCTAGCTATCCAAAGGCTCATATCCACAGAAGAATCATGTAAAAATAAGCGATTTAGAACATATAATGCAGGGAAGAAAACGCCCCGAAGTGTGGTCTTTGATTCTGAAAGAACGGAATAGATTGTTTGGTCTTTTATTTTACTTAGTAGCCATAATAAGATGAACAAGCAAAGAATGGCAACGAGAAAGCAGATTGTTATTTTGGGGAAGGTCTCGCCTTCTTTTCTAAGAATGAAACCCAAAAAAACATTCGAGATTATATAAACCCACAATCCTAATGTTTCTCCCCGTTCTGTCTTACTGAGACACATGAAGTGAACACATCCTGCCCCCGCGGCGGATAATAGAATCACTAAAAGTAAATTAATATAGCGGAAAACTCCTGAATAAAATATATAGAAACTCGGAAGAAGGAAGAGGAGAATGAAAGAGAAGAAGACCCACATAGGAAGTTGGTTGTTTTCCTTCTTCTCTCTATAATTGAAGCCAAACAGGAATATGAGTTCTAGTACTAAGGCAATCTCCCATAGGACCATTTCCGGTGACATGAAAAAGCGACTTGTCAAAATCGTCAAAAAGAATATATAAAATTCCATGGAGATCTCCTCCGAGATAAAAAAAGAAGAAAAGAAAAAGGAACAACAGACGCAAATCACCACTAAAATGGCTATGTCCGGTTAATGCAAGAACTAAACATAAAGGACCAAGATCTCCTATGAAATAGAAAAGATCATTCATACATAGCATAGAGGAATATCTCCGAGCTCTGAATAGCCCAGAGAACCCTTTGAAAAGCCCGGGTGTCCCGGGTTCCCAATCGGGAAATCTCATTCAGATAAGTGCGGTATGTGCGCAGGGAGAGCGCGCGCTTTTTATGATAAAAGACTAAACACCTAATATTATCCCGGTTCATTAAAATACTATAGGGGGAAAAGCCTAGATGAACCAATGCGGCTTCTATCCGTCTTTCAACCAAGCTTTGCACTCGGACAGTTTCCGAGATTCTCTTGAGGCTTGGAAATTCCCCTAAAGTATAAAGTAGGAACTTTTTTTTAAGTTCTCTTTCTCTTTGTACGTCTGGCTGGAGAGGCTCGTCCAATACTGGAATGACAGGTGGTTCGGGGTGAAGTTCTGGGGCCCCCAGAGGTGCTTCCGGAATCTGCACAACGGGCGGTGAAGGCGGACCCTCCGCACCGACCACTCCATCGCATGCTGCGAAAACTAGAAAGTCTCCGATGGATTGGGATAGCCAAAGTAAAAAAAGAACTAATTGGAGAATCTGACATAAAAATTGGAAATCTAAACAAAATTTACCGAAAGAAAAGGTCCAACTATTGGAAGCAAAGGGAAAAGGAACACCGAGTGGGATCAAAGAAACTAGCAGACTGATCACTAAAGAGATAAGAATAGGTGCAAATTCTGACATGACCACAACCCACTTGGTTCTTTCGCTCCTTGCTCGCGGAGCGGCATACCGAAAAAAGAAAGGGTAGTACCAATGAAGCCTACCATTAATGACTAGTTGAACATCAGGAACGGAACAGAGAACAAAGAAAAAGGAATTGTCCCGAGGGGCACTACTCCTTCTTCTCCTTCATCGTCGAAGGTCCTTTGTTCTTCGCTTTGAAAGAGACCGACTATAGATCTCTTTCTCTCACGCTATTTTATATGAGGTACACAAGAGTACTTCGCGCCACAACCATCTCTTTTTTATAAGTTCTACGGACCGATGCCTGCTGCTTCATCTGGGAGAAAAGAATCATAGATATGCCGGTCATTAGAAGGAAGAACCGCCATAAAAAGATTCCTCGTGTATCATCTGTAGCAAAACTATGAACGGAAGCTAGCAATCCGGACCGTATTGAAAAGGTTCCTGAGACACAGCATGGAAGAGTCACAATATTAAGAACCGAGATCCAAGAATGAAGAAGGGGTAGAATTACGGAATGAATACGAGCTGTGGCTAATACCCAAGGCATAAAAGAAGCATTTTCTACGGGATCCCGAAACCACCAGCCACCCCGACCTAATTCATGATGAGCCCACCAACTTCCTGGCATGATGCCCACGGTTAAAAACCACCGACATGTCAAGATCCAAATTCGAATCAGTTTCTGGTCCTGGTCAGATACCACTGTGTTCGCGCCGGCGCTCCAACAAAGAGGCGAAGTAGTGGTATCTTTCTGTTCATTACGAATGACACGCTTCGCCTGCTCCCTCCCCGTGCCCACTAGCGCTCCTGTCCAGAGCGAAGAGAAGGCGAAAAAGCGCCGCCAAAGCAGCATGAGCAGGCTTCTATTGCTACGCAACAAAAGAGCTGGATAGCATTTTGCGACCACATGTTTGAATTTGTTGTTAAAAAGATCCCTTGTTATACGGGATCCGACGCATCCAGCGGAGCGAAGCAGCGTTCCCTTCTTTTCGGCGGCATCCTTCCGCATTGGCGGCGAGTGGAGTGCCACAATCCCGTTCATCATTTTTGATCTACATAATCCAAATGCCATAGCACTGGCGACGTCTCCGGCATAAATGCAAGGAGGATGTATAGCTGATATAGGATCTTGTGGAACAGGATTTGATTCTGCAAGCGGTTCGGTACGAACGAAGAAATTTCGAACAAAAGGATCGGAACTCGCTGATAGGAAAGGAGAGAAAAACAAAGCAATGCCAAGAGCTCCGTCAATCCGCTGTTCATCGATAGACGAAGCTCTCTCTTTATCATCTCGCGCCAGATGCAACAAAGGATGAGTCCTTCTTTTTCCTTCTCGCGAACCACGGGAGCGCCTAGCACCTAGAGGAGCAAAGCTCAATTTCCTTTCAGGGTAAAGCGGCGCATAAAAAAGGGCTGGCCCGTCAAACGTCCGGTTCCTTCGCGAACGAAGTTCAGAATCAACAAGGGTTCGTAGAACGAAGGGAGTGTACAACTGGGGCGCAGCCCCACTTTTTTGTTCGTAACGAGGGAGAGATAGAATGGAGTTCTTCACGAAGTTCGAGACAAAGTAATAAAAAACTTCTCTATGGCCTCCTCGTTTTGAGACATTATGGCTTTGGGGTCGACCCCGGTAACAAAGAAGGAATCCATAAAAACGTGGGATCCGACACCATGATAAAATACTACCCTCATGATTAGACCATGTCCCTGAGATTTGATAAAAGAAAGGTGCATTAGCGGTTAATACGTTGTAATTTGATAAGTTATTAGGAATATGACGGAACGAAAGACCAAGGAAAGAAAGAAGAATGCACCAAAATGCAGGTGCTGCACCAAACGCTGGTGGTTCTTTCTTGTTGTAAGTGAATGCAACGAAAAGACCCGGAAATAACGAATAATGAAACAATTCATATATTATTGACATTTCGTGCTGTGTGTGCTTATTCAAAAAAAATTCTGCTTTGTTATTCCCATCATCCGGTAACCACAGGATGATCCACAAGAAAGGTGGCAGGATTCGAACCTATGGCCGGCCCGCCCCTGACCCTATGATTTTAGGGGGGTTGGGTGGCCGGGTTAGCACCCCTCGTTGCCCCTGTACCCGAAACAGATGCGCTGCGCCACCCAGCGCGTAACCCTGTCTCCCCTACTCCCCTTCTGGTTATGCCATTACCAATCGCGGGTAACCCCCGGGCCGCTAGTGGTTTAAGAAAGGCCCTGACCTAATAAGATAAAAACGATTATCCTTATGACCAAACAGCGATAGTTTCACGATCCCGACCAGCAACTTGTTGGGAGTAGGGGCATCCAAGCTTGCCCAACCTAGACATTGTAACTGAAAGTCCTGCCTACTTGTAGGCTTAGGGTAGTCCTCGAATTCTTCTTTTACTGGCTTGGGAAAGACCCGTAGGCTATGGATCCCACTAATGGAATGGGACTATAACCATACTTCCATGGTCTAGGTTCAAGGACAATAAAGATTGAGGCTTGGAGTATCTAAGGCTTCATGGACCCCATTTTTAGGTTAAGGACGGACTCGCTAGTGTCCCAAGGATTGACCGGTGACACTACTAACTGAATTGCCCTACCTAATATATGTATTTTTCCACAGGACTGAATCCATAGAAACCTTGGCTTAGTGCCATTACTGTAAGCGGCGGATGATTGGTATGCAGGATCGGTTGCTACGGGTTTCACATTCATGTGAATCAAGAGATTGGCTTGAATTGAAAGGCTTTCCAACTAGCCATTGTACCTGAGCGAGAAGTCCTTTTTTACACGAGATCCATAGATAGGAACATAGTAAAGAAAGGCAGAGACCATAAACTAATAGTAGGATCTGTTGCTGGTTCACGAAATGAAACTGACAATCTAAACTTACTTTACATCTTGGAGTAAGAACCTATAGCGGGTAGTGGAAATGGCTTAGTTTTCTATCTCTATCTCCTTCCTTACTCATTAGCTTATGGATTAGAGAGATTAGCTGGCTAGTTGCTTGGCGGACTCAAGACTTCTACTAAAGGTAAGCCGGGTCAAGCTGCTAGTTCAAAAACCTTGAATTGTGCTTTCTTAACTTCCGAATTCAAATTCGTATAAAAGTCGATGGATGCGGCGTGGTTACCATAGCTCATGCATTTTTTGGAATCTCTGGAAAAGAGTTTTGGGGTTTCGGCTACTAAAAAAAGGCTCCACTCTACCCAGCTTTTATCCCCTAGTTGCATTTCTCTCCCGGTTATTTAGTAATAAGCCCTATTTTTTCTAGTAAGGGGAAAGGTTTTTTCTAATTCTAAAGGTCACAAAGAAAGGTTCCTGGACTCTGCGATAGTCCTTATTCCTGATAGCCAGTGATTCACAGGCGAAGATAATATGAGTGCGTGGAAAGTGAATCAAAGGCGGGATTAGTAAATTCTTAGGCTTTCCGGTCCCTTCCAAATGGTTTTCTTCCGGACTTGATAGTAAGTAATGACTGCTTGCTTTCTTGCTGGTCTTTCATCAGTTGCATCCGACACAGCTGAGGAGAAGGAAATCCCTGACTTACTTAAATTTACTGCTGCATATCCCACTGCTGTAAAGGCTTTCAAAGACTTTCCTTTCTAAATACCCGGTAAATAGGAGTCTAAACCAATGCATTCTAAATATAAAACATTAACTTAGTCTTGTAATAACTAAACAAATGAAAATATTAAAGTTTACAAAACAATAATTCCACATGAATAACCATCATCCATCAATAGCCATTAATGTTATCAACTTGTTCCTTATGGTGTGGATGCATTAGTGAAACCTACAAAACATATAAAGTTACTCATTTTTCATATAAAAGATTATTACTTGTACTTGAAATAAATAAGTCATGAATAATAAAAATATCATAAATGTACCTTCAACAATCTTTTGACTGTTATCAAATAAATCAAACTCTTGATCTCCATCTCTTTGTTTAGAAGGACACAACCAACTTTGAGTGCATATCAAAGCTTCAGCCATTAATGGTGACAAAGAGCTACGGAAGACATCAAGCACACGTCTATCAGTGCTAAAGCGTGATTCAGAAGCAACGGTTGAGACCGAAATACCTAAGACGTCACAGGCTATGAGAGAAAGAATTCTGTATTTTGAAGCATTCACTTTCCACCAAGCCAATATATCAAAATTCTCATCTTCCACAGTATCTTCGGCCAAATATCTCTCCACATCTGACTTGCTATCTGCATTAGCCTTCTCTCTTTTTTGTTTTTTCCACATATTCACTCTATTTTCAGAAACTCCCTTGGCACCAGCTGAGACTTTAATAGTGTCATCAAAAATATCTCTTGATGAATCTCTACCATCATCCCTTCCTTTATCATCGGCAACCTCTTTTTCATAAAACTTATGCAACGTGTCTAATGTGAGTTTAACAACACCAGTCATGCTAGTAGATACTTCCTTGTCATAAACATCCTCCAAACACCAACAGAGATAATCTAGTTTGTACCGAGGATCCAATACAACAGCAACAAGTAACAATGGATTAAATTTGTCAACCGGTCCCCAATATTTATCATATTTATGTTTCATAGAACATGCCATGCTTCCTAACAATTCAGATTGATTTTGGCTCCAAGATGTTAATTGAGAAGCAACAGATGCAATTTCATGAAAACATTTATTCGATGTAACATGCAAAGAAGATGAGAAGCTCAATGTTATCTCATAGAATATTCTCAAAAAGTCAATAAATAATCTAGCATGTTGCCAATCAAGTGGTGTTGGTGGACCAATTTTCTTTTTCAGCTAATCTGTAGCACCTGAACTCCTGAGCTTGCTTGGGTGAGTGGTGGGATGATAAATAGACTGGACTGGCTTAGAATCAAATGCCTCTCCAAACAAAATTTTCCTGTGAATAAAGCCCTTCTTTAAAGAGCCATTTCGGTAGGTTTTAAATTTAGTCATTAGAGGAAAGGAATAGCAGACCCCGAAGACCCAGACCGTGGAAAGCTACTCTCTCTAAACTAAATGGAAAAAGAGCTTATCTTATAGCAGCTCTACCAGGGAAGCTTCCTTCGATAGAAACTTTTCCTCAAAATCAAAGCGCTACGCCCCTCTTAGAAAAAGCGGAATCCAATACGAATTAAGTGCAAATGATGGGAAATTTACTGTCTTAAATCTAATTCCTCTTCGATCAGTGCAGTGCAATATTAAAGAGATAGGGCCCGCTGTAAATGTTATCAACTTAACTGTCTGGGTTAAGGACTTACCCATTGCATTACTGTCTGTTCGTCAGTCTTTTGCTTAGCGAATACCCTTGTTCGGCATCGGCAGTTAAAGGATCCTCGGATAGCTATGAAAAGCATCTAGGAAGAAAGGACGAGCGGTTACTCTAGCAGCGGATATGGCTAAAAGAGCGGATACGTTCTAAACCGATTCTTTCACCCCCGGTTCACTTCACTCCCTAAAGGCGGATTAAGACTAAAGCTACTCTCGGGCTCGGGAGGCAATGAAAGAGATATTCAATCAACCAAGCAAAGAACCGATACCACTACCACAGTCTTCACCAAGACAGCAGGAAGGAAGAGAGTCGAGACAGTCATCCAGGCTAGGCATCTTACTTATCCTTAATGCCTATGGAATCCTTTAAGGAGGGCTTCTACTGTGAAAGCGATTTCTTTTTGGGACTTGGATTAGCGGCATATCCGCTCTTTGAAAGAAGCAAATGTCCAAAGCCTTTTTTTTTGCCCTTATTAGCCTAGTTAAGATATACCACGCAAGGAAGAGAATAGGGAATAGGCTGCAGAGAGGAGACTGTGGCACTTTCGGATCAATGATTAGCTTTTTCTCTTTCTTCGACTATTGAAGCACATTAGCTGAAGCAGACGATCCGCGGCATTTACTATTTCCATGCCATGACATGAGACAGATCTCTCGCAACCTCTTTCAGACCCAGGAAATACGGTATAATGGATTGATTTTGTACTGCTTGCTTAGCCCAAGAATTCCACTGTGTGTGCTGCCGTGCTGGGACTTCAAAACAAACCTACTGCACTTCCTGCCAAACCAGGCTTTTATACTTACAGCACGAGATCCGGAGTATCTGGTAGGACTGATAGCATGTTAGCTTATTCGTTAGCCCATTATAGCCTTCCTTAGGAATGGAATAGAACTAATAAGAGAATGAAATTCAACAAGGGCTTGGCTGGCCTTGAAGATGACTCTATAAGAGGAGAATCAAGAAGCTAATGCTAAGATGCTTTTTTCCCCTACCTTTCTATTCCTTCTTCGATAGTACAATGCGGAAAGATCCTAGTACAAGGCTATGCTTGACGCTCGAAATGCAGTTGCTTACCTTACCAATGCGACTCCAGAGGATAAGGAAGGTGACACAGTCAATCAAGAGAATAAGCGCTTTGCATCGAGAATGGCTCTTGCTCACTCGCTGAGCAAGGGATTCAAAAATGGGAATGATAGGAAGATAGCCCCTAAGATCCTTTTAACATAAGCATAAGCATTGAACACTTTAGACTAGGTTTTGGTCGCAAACACTCCCACTCGCCAAAGATGATCATTTAGATAAGTAATGCCCCTAGCTTGCGCCCATGGGAATCCAACTCCGTGCACCTGATTCTATTAGTCATTTCCGATCCTTGCGGCAAGAGGATTTCATACCGGCCTTTTCGACCTTCCACTGGCTATTGGAAAGACGAAAATGGTTGTTGTTCGTTCACCTTCCAGTATCCGTTCTGTGCTTGAGGACAGGCTTTGACACCAATTTCTAACTAAGGTCAAGGACGAAGAGAAGATGAGTCGGGCTCGACTTGAATTGAAAAGGTATTGCCATTCCTGAAACACCCAGCAAACCATTTCGGGTATAGGATATTATGGATGAACGGGGGCTAGTCAGAACCATAGGCCGCAGAGGAACAAAAGTCTAAAATGTGTCTGCCCTTTAAGCAGTGAGTGGGGAAATCCCCGATCAAAAGGAAAGACTGGGTCTGCTCCTAGAGAGTCTTCCATCAGTCGTAGTCCCTGGGGACTCATTTCCATCATCAAGTATTATCCTGTTCTTAAGATTTGACCAGCTTAACAAACGTCGAATTTCTCGTTCTATTGGATCGTTGTGAGTCCCGTTGACTGAGTCCGTCCATCTATATTCGGCAGCTTGAAGAGGGAAGAAGAAGTAGAGCGAATGCTCGTTCTGTTGGAACTCTCGATCTGATCTTGAAAGAGGGGAAGGGAGATCGATCGTCCAAAGGGTCGTTTGACGCCTTAGTAGCCTTCATGCGCGAATGGGATCAGCAGCAAGCTGTTATACAACACCCCTAGGACATATATAATGTATAGAGCAAGTATGGCAGAAGAGAAGGTACGAAGTGACTCGACCAACGGGAGAGGGATTCGTTGAACATAGTTCAACTCATTGAGGCTGCATCTCCCAACAGTGCAAGAAGATCAAGAAGGCCGGTGACCGGGCAAAGGGTATGGCGTAGACCCTCAGAAATAAAGCGTTGAAAGACGCCTTACGAAAAGCATACTTACAATCCAATTTGTTATAGTTTCGAAAACCCGAGTAATCCAGACCAATGGAATGAATAATGCATAGAGTTAGGAAGTGGTGCATATTGTGGTTGTTTTAGTACTTCTGCCTCATACTTCGAAGTATGGTGAGAAGGCTATTGATCATTCTAGAACCGAGACCATTCGACCGACAATCAATCTATTCATTCATACCTGGCTAAAACACTTCCCATTTTCCATATCCCACAGCTCATGAGTGAAAGTTCGCGCTCCATAGCCCCGAATAGAAGTCAAGGCTTCTCAGCGGGCAAGCTGTTGTTTTTCACCTTCGAAGAGAACCTTACCATATGGGCTTTGTATGCGGCAGTTCCTCTCCCTTAGTTTCACATAGTTACACTCATTTGAAACGAATAGTGAAACTCATTCGACTGAAAGGCAAAGCTAGTGTGCAATCCGACATGAAACTTCACAGCAAACGATCTGCCGACAAGGAGGAAGGGAGGAGTGCCGGTTAGCCCGTCGCTTTATGGCTTACAGGAGTCGCTGGCATTGGCTCTTTGAAGGAACAAAGAGGTTGCTAGGAAGGAGGACATGGATGCCCAGAATAGGTCTAATAGTCTCCTGGTTACGGGACTAGAGCGATAGAATAGGCTCTTTGCAGGCTAAGGCCAGGAATTTACTTAGATAGAGTCCGAGAATCCGCTGCTATAGAATCGGCATCTGGCACTGCTTTTTTTGGTTTCAAAGGCTTGGCTAGACTAGTTGGTTTGAATAGCCTAGTTTCGTAGCCCCAAGGGGGGAATCCACTTGCCTCCTTCTCCGAGTTTGAATTGGGGAATTCTGTTTCTTACAGGCACAGGATACTAAGAAGACGGGGGCCTAAAGAGGGTTCTCGAAAGGGCTTAGTATAGTTCAAAGGATTCTCACCCAGGAAGGGATACGGGATACACTGGCAGGAAGTTCCCGGGTTTGCTGTGGTTATATTGAGGTGGAAAGACCACCCGGAACTCCTTGTGGGTTTTATGACCAGACAATAAAACAATAAAGCTGCTGGCTACCTCAGTCTTGTCCAGTAACCATTCTGAGTGGACGTATGAACTTAGAGGAAACCGAAAGACCTTTTTCAATAGAACCTTTTCCACCGGCCGAGTTGCCGAAGGGGATCAGTACAAGACGGCGGACTTCCCTCTCTTTATAAGGCACGCACAGGTGATCTAATTAATAAGACTAGCTGAACTAAGACTAAGTCGATATTCTATAGCGACTGCCGGACCATTCCATTCATTGTCTTCTTCTCAACCTCTCCTCGGTTACTCTGAACTACCAAGCCAATCTCCAATCGAAGGAAAGACGGACTGCTACTATTCTTTGCCTACTTCTGTAACCCCCTATTCTGGCAAGAGACGGTTTGTCCACGTGAAAGTTAGTAACTATCAGTAGCTCCAACCTTAGACCCTTCGTTCC
>NW_026265242.1:18879-25016 GCF_000817695.3 Arachis duranensis | reverse complement strand
ATACTGTAATTAAGCAAACGTTTCTTTCGAATATCTGTTTCCAGTTTCCAATCAACAACGGGTAAATCTATAGGACATACATGAACACATACTTCACAAGCAATGCATTTATCAAATTCAAAATGGATTCGACCGCGAAAACGTTCTGATGTAATTAATTTTTCATAAGGATATTGAATAGTTACGGGTAAACGATTTGCGTGGGATAAGGTAATCATGAAACTTTGACCCCAAAGATTTGGGACCAAAAGCGGTTAGCGGTGACCATTGAATAAGTTTCTTCAGCTTGGGTTGGGTTAAAAGCACGGAATGTATTTGCGCCATCACCATCTTCAAATAAAGTATTTTCCACGGTAACACCATGAATAGCGCATAGTAGTGCAGCGCCCAATACACCAGCAACTCCCATGTGGACTTTTGTTGCTCTCCACGGCGCTTTCGCATTAATAGGTTTCATGTTACGTCAATTTGAACTTGCTCGATCTGTTCAATTGTGCCCTTATAATGCAATCACATTCTCTGGTCCAATTGCTGTAAAGGTTCGGCTATTATAGGTTGATTTGTTTCTTGTAATGGTTGAGGTTCTTGTAAAGGTTGAAGTTCTAGATCTTGTATGGGTACTGTAGGTTGGGGATTGCCATCCATTCTTTGAACGTTATATACATGTATTCTTGATTCTATCTCTAAAAGTTGTCTACTACTAATTCATCAGCTAATATATTCATAGTGATCCTCCTATTCAACTACTTCAACCATTTCCGAACACCTCCTATCATTTTGGGGATGGGGCCTTGGAGGCTTTTCTCATTTATATAATGATTTTTTTTCTCGTAGATTTCCCTTCTTTTCTAATGCGTTTCGGATATAAAAATCATTTATTGCTCTATGGATACCTAGGTTAAGTTGAATCCATGAACTCAATCCGGCTATTCCTTTTTTTATTCTTCTAAATCAAATCCCCTAAGTCATGAATGGTTAATTGTCTTATGACTCATAAATTTACTCATAAATCTGATAGAAATTTTTTTTTAACAATTTTTCAAGAGAAAAATGATACCTTTTCTCGTTCGCGCTACCAGCGGAGCCCGGGCACACTCCGTTCCTTTGATCAAAGAATAATATTCAAAGAATATTTTTGTGAAATTGAAAAAATAAAAAAAAAATGTTTTCAAAATTCTTCTAATTTTTATGTCTAGGAAACTGGCTTATTTAGTACTTTCTATTTTTTATTACTTTTCTATTTGAATCTTATTTCAAGATTTTTTCTTTTAGTGTCGTTTTTGTTCTATTTTCCTTTCTTTCAGTTAAAAAAAACTCCAAAGTCTACTTTTTTGTAGATCACGGTAAGAGAAAGAGAAATTTCTAATATTTTTTCTATTTACTTTTTCGATATTTTTATCTATCTATCTATCTATCCGAGTAATTAATATTAATTGAATTAAAATATTTTAATTAATATTAAATAAAATAATAGAAATAATAAGAGAAGAGACTGTAAGTGAAAAGTCTCTTTCTCCCAGTCATTAATTGCCGGAAATATACCGGAAGCACCGATAGAAAAAGAAAATATTTGATACGTGAAGCCATGATTTGATGTATTTTTTTTATATATCATATCCCATTTTATAGAAATGGAAATTGATCTTCTCTTGTGTTCAAAAAAAAATGACTTGTATTTTGGAGCTTGGAATAAGCTGTAGAAAGGGAATATAAAAATATTCCTATAGAATCTTGAGGAACGGGAGGATTTAATCGTAAATATCGACTAATTCTTACGAAGTACAAATCAAAAAGAAGTCTAAAAAAAAAGATAAATTTCATCTATATCGAATTTGAATATCAGAATAGTAGATATAGTTCTGATTCAATGGGTTAGGTCCACTTACTTTTTTTTTAATGTTTCGAAATTTTATTATTGGAATAATCGAAAATAGCAATATAAAGAAGATATCATTATTCATTAAATAAAAAAAAGAGACTGATAAAAATGTTCTACTTTATAAATAGACTAAGTACTAAATAGACTAAGTAGAAATTGTTTACTAAAATTTGATTATCATTCATTAGAATGATAACAATAGTTTATTACAATTCAGAATTCTATTTTCTACTGAAATTAGACTCTTAGTTTTTTTTTTTTCGAAAAAAGAACAACAACAATATCTCTATTCTGCATTCAAATACGAAAACTACAAAAGACCAATACTACTGCTGAGGTTTTGTTTTATGAGAATGAAAAAGGGTCGGGCTCAAAGCCCCTTATCGGATTTGAACCGATGACTTACGCCTTGCCATGGCGTTACTCTACCACTGAGTTAAAAGGGCTCCGCTTGATTCAATTCCTTATTCAGCAATAAGCCAATATGAGTCTAGTACAGATATTTGTTACTGAATATACTTCTTAATATAGATAATATTAGAATATCCGTTAGAATATATGCACATAGATATATCTATTATCTACATATCGACTCATTAAAGGACAAAAAATTCGATTTACCTAGTGAAAAAACATATAGTTAATAAAAAAGTTTATTGATATTAGATTTGATTTTGAATGATATGATATCGATGTTATCATATCAATGGAATTTGAAATAAATTCAAAAGCGATTCGAATTCTGGTTATCCTCATCATAACGAAATTCATTGTATTGGGTATTGATACATGTACCCACCAATTCAAATAAATATTTTATTAAATCGTTGCAAAATGGATTCCAATTTTCCTGCTCTTGAACTTTTTGATCCATATCCTTTTACCCCGATTTCCATTTTTATTCGTGGTTTTTCCGGCTTAGGATGAGACAGAGATATATTTATTTTTATAAAATGAATAAAAGAAATGAAGTTTTAACCCACGCTACGCCTTTTCTAGCAAACCAACCACTCCACGAAAGATCCTACTTTTTTTGGAATTATAGATTGGCGATTGGAATGAACAGTTTAGAAATCGTGATGATGAACTCCCCAAATATATGGTATGGAGTTTTGAAAAAAAGGGGGGGGGAGATCCTTCTGAGCGAATCATATCATTCCAATCTATTGACAATTAAAAAAAAACTGTTTATACTAAGAACATAGCATAACGGCGGTCGGGAAAGTGGGCCCCCATCGTCTAGTGGTCCAGGACATCTCTCTTTCAAGGAGGCAACGGGGATTCGACTTCCCCTGGGGGTAGGGTACTACGAAAGGAAGTTGATCATGGATCATCTAAAAAGAATCAAATTGATTCTTCCTGGGTCGATGCCCGAGTGGTTAATGGGGACGGACTGTAAATTCGTTGGCAATATGTCTACGCTGGTTCAAATCCAGCTCGGCCCAATAATTTGCCGATCCACCATAAAAAGATATAACCATTTGTTGTTCTCCGGAAATGGCCGATATGCTCAGATATGGGAGAAAATAAAATGTGATAAATCTTTAGGGATCTTTTTTTACGGACCATATATACATATAAAATTCAAATCTTGTTAATGATCTAGATCCTTATTAGGATCTCTAAGTATAATATAAAAAACGATTAAATAAAAAAAAGATAAAAAAAAAGACTCTTTCTTTATTTAATTTCTTTTGTATTGATGGATTCATTTTTCAATTGATTTGGCAATAATGAATGAAGGGATTACAAGTAATCCATGTCGATCTCTAAAGTGCGTATTGATATATCAATTCAATAAATATATCTATTTATATAATTGAATAATAATAAAAATAATGGATATATGATACGTCTCTGTCAGTTAATTAAAGCAAACGATTCTATAATCTAAAATAATAAAAACAAAAGGTTTGAATGAAAGCATAAGAATTTCTATGCTGTACGCCCCTTTCCTGGGATTGTAGTTCAATTGGTCAGAGCACCGCCCTGTCAAGGCGGAAGCTGCGGGTTCGAGCCCCGTCAGTCCCGAATGAATAAAAATCCAAAAAAAGACACCAATTTGTATGTGAAAGGGAATCCTAATAACAAAAAAATATCATTCCTAAGAGGGATCCCTTCTTTTTTTCTTCATGGAACCCTTATCTAATTTGAAATTCAAAAGTAAAAAAAAATAGAATTTTTGATTGCATCAGAAACGACATTTTTTGAATTTGGTATGGATAAAAGATCTTCCTATGTTATACTATTCCATTCTCGACGATGAATCGATTTAATAGCTTAGCTTAGATATTGTTATTCATGATATTATATTGGTTCTATTTGATATCATCGAGATGTGATTTAGACCATTGAATTTGCTGATGAAAGATTTACCATCTCTATGGGATTAGATCCCGAGTTATTTATTGGAAATAAAAGAAAAAAAGCATAGAGATTATGGAAGATACCGGATATGTTACGCTAAATTGAAGAAAGAAATATAGATTATAGATTAACGACCTCTCAATCGTGGGTACAGATGTATCCTTACTATACTGAAACGGCTTCCATTATCGGTGTCAAACCAATAGCGATTCATACAAGCTAAATCCTCTAATCGAAAATTTGGCCAAAGAAAAAAATGGAAATTCATTAGGTTTTTTTTTCTATCAAGATCCTTATTTTCAGCCAAAACGTTACAGCAATTATTTACTTTATTATTCTTATTGTAAAATGTTGTTTTTCTATGTGCACTATTTCTATTCTTAGAATTGAAACAAATTAGAATTCTTAATTCTCTACGACGTCTAGCGCAAAAAAAGAATTCAGGAACAAGCAAATCATAATGATTTTTTTCTTTATTTTCTGTTATTTTTTGATCTCTTGTTCTTGGAATGGATTTTGCAAAGTTCGTCTTATCAACATTGGTTTTTTCTGGATATCTTTTCTTAATTTGACGCTTACTCTTATGAAGCAATGAAAGTACTATGGTTTGATATATATAAAATTGTTCATCCTTTTCTCTAGACAGACGAATTGGTTTCACAATAAACATTGCCTTTTCCTTTTCGATCAATTTTTTATTTTTCGTCAATCCTGTAAGACTTAAACTCTTTTGATTTGCCATAAGATCTAGATTGAGTTCTCCTCTTTGAATAGAGCTTATAGCAATCTCTTTTATATTTTTTTTCAACCTAATCAGGAGACAATAAATTTTGATATTATTCATTATTCTGTGATTTAAGGAACCCTTCCAATTCAATTGAAAAATAAAAAACTTTGTTAATAAGAGATTTATTTCTACCTCCATTCTGTTCTTGTATTTTTTTTCCTCTTTCCTGGCCAATCCTGATGCTGTAGACTCTGCTTCAATATCTTTTTCTTGGGTTGAAAGAGATGATTCCAAATCCACCCCACTCGTGTCTTCCGCTTTTGCTTGATTTCGAGTCTCTAACTCGAATTCCAATTTTTTTTTTTTTGATGATCTAAAAACTATTTTTTTTTCTTCCAGTAAATTTTCTATTTTCACTAACATCTTTTTTTATATCTAAATTGAAAAAAAGGAATTCGATTGGTATGATCCACGGGTTATTCGTATATGCCTTAATAAAATCTTCATTCGGTATGGAATGATTTAATATTTCTTTATTTATTAGCATCCAATCTAAATGTTTTCTATGCAGATTTTCTTCCATATCTATAATGTAATCTTTTGCTATATATCTCTTTATAGAGATATCGCTCGTTGGATCAAATCCTTTTTGTTTACATGTTTTGTAATTATAAGAAAGAAATTCTTTTTTATTTGCTTGGAATGATGATTCATATCTAGAAATATATGAGTCTTTCTTATCTTTAATGGATTGATATGAAAAAAGATTATATTCATATTGTGTGTTTTTTTTTAATGAGCCTAATTGTTGGTTTTTGTAAGGAATTGATCTGGTTTTTTCATATGAATCATATTTTTTTAAATCTTTATTTTGAATGACATGACGTTTATGGATTCTATTTCTCCATTTTTGTGGCACTAATCTAGACCATCTTCTCTGAGATAAATCATATTGATAATGACTCTTTAACAACCAATTTGTCCATTGATTCATTAGAGAATTGGGGGGGTTCTTGGATATAAATTGAAAATCAAATATTCTTTGTATTCCAAAAAAATAATCTTTTATTTCATTCTTAAGAAAAGGGGATTTTCGATGATATGCAAAAACATATTTTAACTTATATATGTTAATAACTTGGGTTTCGGATAATTTAAAAAAAA
>NW_026265242.1:0-1366 GCF_000817695.3 Arachis duranensis | reverse complement strand
CCAATAATGGTTCACAATCAATAACATCCTCACCATCTAGAGTAACAATAAGTCGAAGAACACCATGCATTGATGGGTGGTGAGGTCCCATATTGACTACCATGAGATCTTTTCTTTTAGCTGTCCCATTCATAGGTTTTTCCTCGATTTATTCTTCCATGAATTTCGAAAGAAAAAAAATTAATCAAGATTCAAGACCTAAAAAATCGAATAATTCAAAATGACTCTTCAAATTCAATTAACGAATTATTGACTCCCGAATATCCAATTGATTTATTAATTTGTTATAGCGTATTCTATTTTTATTTGACAAATAAGATAGTAGCCGTTGTCGTTTTCCCAAAATTTTTTGTAAACCTCTTTGAGATAAATAATCTTTTCGGTGCAATTCCAAATGTGCGGTAAGTCTTCGTATCTTATTGGTGAAATTTAATACTTGAAATTCAACCGAGCCGGGGTTTTTTTCTTTTTTTTCTTGTGAAAATCCTGGTAGAAATAAATTTTTTACCATAAGTTAAAAGCGTTCTTCTCCTCCTTCCATATTTTATAGATATCTTGTTTGATCTGTAATAGTAATGATACTAATTTAAAATTAGGTATTTTGTATATACAATAATCTAAATTTCCTTAACATTTTGCGATTCTGATGTCAAATCATACTATATTTCTGTAAAAAAAAATGGTCGATTTAAAAAATAAAATACTAATTATATATATAATTATATAGATAAAAGTAGATATAAGACGATAAGACGATTTTTTCGATTCCTTTTTGTATCTAAAGGATATATAATTGAATTAGTATCAAGGCCTCAGAATACAGTTAACACAATGCGTGTGCGCATCTATGCGTGTATCCATTTGTATCCGCATACCGGATATGTTACGCTAAATTGAAGAAAGAAATATAGATTATAGATTAACGACCTCTCAATCGTGGGTACAGATGTATCCTTACTATACTGAAACGGCTTCCATTATCGGTGTCAAACCAATAGCGATTCATACAAGCTAAATCCTCTAATCGAAAATTTGGCCAAAGAAAAAAATGGAAATTCATTAGGTTTTTTTTTCTATCAAGATCCTTATTTTCAGCCAAAACGTTACAGCAATTATTTACTTTATTATTCTTATTGTAAAATGTTGTTTTTCTATGTGCACTATTTCTATTCTTAGAATTGAAACAAATTAGAATTCTTAATTCTCTACGACGTCTAGCGCAAAAAAAGAATTCAGGAACAAGCAAATCATAATGATTTTTTTCTTTATTTTCTGTTATTTTTTGATCTCTTGTTCTTGGAATGGATTTTGCAAAGTTCGTCTTATCAACATTGGTTTTTTCTGGATATCTTTTCTTAATTTGACG
>NW_026265241.1:24482-25022 GCF_000817695.3 Arachis duranensis | reverse complement strand
CAATAGCCTCCACCCATTTGGATACATAATCCACTGCCACCAGAATATAAGTGTTTGAGTATGATGGTGGGAAAGGTCCCACGAAGTCAATACCCCATACATCAAACAACTCAATCTCCAAGATCCCTTGTTGAGGCATGGCATAACTGTGAGGCAGATTGCCAGATCTTTGGCAACTGTCACAATTAAGCACAAACACTTGGGAATCTTTATAGAGAGTAGGCCAGTAGAAGCCACATTGGAGGACTCTTGTGGCTGTTCGCTCACTTCCAAAATGTCCTCCATATTGTGATCCATGGCAGTGCCATAGGATCTTCTGCGCTTCTTCCTTAGGCACACATTTACGGATTACTCCGTCTGCACATCTCTTGAAGAGCTATGGTTCATCCCAAAGATAGTACTTTGCATCTGTGATCAATTTCTTTGATTGCTGCCTACTATACTCTTTAGGTATGAACCTCACTGCCTTGTAGTTTGCAATATCTGCAAACCATGGCACTTCCTAGATGGCAAAGAGTTGCTCATCCGGAAAGGTTTCAT
>NW_026265241.1:22269-23654 GCF_000817695.3 Arachis duranensis | reverse complement strand
ATGCACCTTTGAAAGGTTGCAGGTGCATTGCACAGGCCAAATGGCATCCTTCTGTATGCAAATACTCCAGATGGACATGTGAATGCCGTTTTCTCTTAATCTTTTGGATCTACTGCAATTTGATTATAACCTGAATATCCATCCAAGAAGCAGTAGTATTCATGACCTGCCAGTCTTTCTAGCATCTGGTCTATGAATGGTAAGGGAAAATGATCCTTTCTGGTGGCTGTATTGAGCTTTCTATAATCAATACACATACGCCACCCTATAACTGTTCTTGTAGGAACCAGTTCATTTCTTTCATTGTGAACCACTGTCATGCCACCTTTCTTAGGGACAACTTGGACCGGGCTTACCCAGGGGCCGTCAGAAATAGGATAAATAATCCCAGCCTTTAGTAATTTAGTGACCTCCTTCTGCACCACTTCCTTCATGGCTGGATTCAGCCGCCTTTGTGGTTGAACCACTGGCTTGGTGTCACCCTCCAATAGGATCTTGTGCATGCATCTGGCTGGGCTAATGCCCTTAAGATCACTGATGGACCACCCAAGAGCTGTCTTGTGTGTCCTTAGCACTTGAATTAGTGCTTCCTCTTCCTGTGGCTCTAAGGTAGAGCTTATGATTACAGGAAAGGTATCACCTTCTCCCAGAAACGCATATTTCAAGGATGGAGGTAATGGTTTGAGCTCGGGTTTAGGAGGTTTTTCCTCTTCCTGAGGGATTTTCAGAGGTTCTATTATTCTCTCTAATTCCTCCAAATCAGGCTGAACATCTTTAAAGATGTTCTCTAGCTCTGATTCGAGACACTCAGCCATATTGACTTCTCTTACCAGCGAGTCAATGATATCAACACTCATGCAGTCCTTTGGGGTGTCTGGATGTTGCATAGCTTTGACAACATTCAACTTAAACTTCTCTTCATTGACTCTCAGGGTTACTTCCCCTTTTTGGACGTCAATGAGGGTTCGACCAGTTGCTAGGAAAGGTCTTCCTAGAATGAGAGTTGCACTCTTGTGCTCCTCCATTTCTAGCACCACAAAGTCAGTAGGAAAGGCAAATGGCCCAACCTTGAAAATCATGTCTTCAATCACGCCTGATGGGTATTTAATGGAGCCATCAGCAAGTTAAAGACATATCCGGGTTGGTTTGACTTCTTCAGTCAAACCAAGCTTTGTGATAATAGATGCAGGTATTGAGTTAATACTTGCCCCAAGATCACATAGAGCTTGCTTGGTACAATAACCCTCTAATGTGCATGGTATCATAAAGCTCCCGGGGTCTTTAAGCTTCTCATGTAAGCTTTTCAGAATGACTGCACTGCATTCTTCAGTGAGGTAAACTTTTTCAGTTTCCCTCCAATCCTTCTTATGACTTAAGATCTCTTT
>NW_026265241.1:21534-22061 GCF_000817695.3 Arachis duranensis | reverse complement strand
GTTTATTACCTACAGAAGTGGGTTGGGAAGCCTTTTTAGAAGGGTTGTTATCAGCACTTGTATGTGACTGATCCCCCACTGGCGTTTGAATGCCAGTGGCAGAAGCTGGAGTGGCGTTAGACTCCAACTCCTTATCTGTTACTGGCGTTTGAACGCCAGAACTGTGCTCCCTTTGGGCGTTCAACGCCGGATTCATGCTTGTTTCTGGCGTTGAACACCAGGAATGAGCATGGTCTGGGCGTTCAGCACCAGCCTTATTCCTCTCTGGGCTCTGATTGTCCTCAGAGGGATTTTGAGTAGCCATTTGTTCATTTCTTAGCTTCCTGCTACTTTGA
The DNA here is from genome assembly GCF_000817695.3 of Arachis duranensis. Lineage (NCBI taxonomy): Eukaryota > Viridiplantae > Streptophyta > Magnoliopsida > Fabales > Fabaceae > Arachis > Arachis duranensis. Next base: position 21,726 of record NW_026265241.1, on the reverse strand, counting down.
AGTGAGGTATTTAATGTTTTTCCACTTCTTAATTGAACTGCTTGGCATTCTTCTGCTATTTGTTTTGACAATTGCTTTTCTGTTTGCTTTAACTGTACTTCCATATTCTTGTTAGCCATTATTGTTTCCTGTAGTATTTCCTTGAATTCGGCTAGCTGCTGAGTTAGAAAGTCTAATTGCTGATTGAATTCA
>NW_026265241.1:14391-21340 GCF_000817695.3 Arachis duranensis | reverse complement strand
CTCATTTCCACTTAGTTCCATGATGGAATAAAGGAGATGGTATGGATGTTGATATTATTTATTTTATAAAAATTTATTTTATAAAATAAAGTAAAAATAAAACAAATAAAAACGAAATAAAATAAATAAAAAAATAAAAATATTTTTTTTGAAGATTTTCGAAAAAATTGGGGAAAAGGAGAAAGTGGTTAGGATAAAAATTTTGAAAAAGATAATAAAATATATATTAAAAAATAAGAATTGAAAAATTTTGAAATTGAAATCTGAATTTTTATATAAAAAATTCAAAAATATAGTTTAAAATTAGTTAGAAAAGATATTTTTTTTTTGAATTTTGAATTTTATGATGAAAGAGAAAAACACACAAAAGACACAAGACTTAAAATTTTTAGATCTAATGCTCCTTAATTTTCGAAAATTTTTGGAGGGAAAACACCAAGGAACACCAAACTTAAAAATTTTAAGATCAAAACACAAGAAAGACTCAAGAACACCTTGAAGATTCACAAGAACACCACGAACAAAAGAAAGAACACCAAACTTAAAATTTTTAGATTACCAAGATAAAATTTCGAAAATTAAGGAAGGATCAACAAGAAAACACCAAACTTAAAGTTTGGCACAAGATTAAATTAAGAAAAATTATTTTTGAAAAAAAGATTTTGAAAGGAAGATGCCCAATTGCCAAGAACATAAGCCAACGCTATAACCAACTGAGCTAAAAATGTAACGTATTTTAAAGATGTATTATTTTTTTATGGATAAAAGTATAATTTTTGAAAGTTAATGTTTTGAAAAAGTACAAGAAAAACAAGAAAAGACACAAAACAAGAAAAACTCAAGATCAACAAGAAAGATAAACAAGAACAACTTGAAGATCAATGAAGAACAAAGAACACAAGTTCAAAAATTTAAAGAACGATATAAAATATGCAATTAACACCAAACTTTAAACAAGACACTAAACTCACGAAACTCACGAAAAAAATTAAAAATTGATAAAGAAAAATAATATTTTTGAAAAATTTTTAAAAAGGGATAATAAAAGATGCAATTTTAGTGAAAAAAGAGGATAAATTCTTCCTAATCTAAGCAACAAAATAAACCTTTAGTTGTTCAAACTCGAACAATCCCCGGCAACGGCGTCAAAAACTTGGTGCACGAAATTGTGTATGCCAATATTAATAGACTATTTAACACAGCTTCGTACCACTAACCAGCAAGTGCACTGGGTCGTCCAAGTAATACCTTACGTGAGTAAGGGTCGATCCCACGGAGATTATTGGTTTGAAGCAAGCTATGTTTATTTTATTATTCTTAGTCAGGATATTAATTAAAATTATCAGTTGGAATTATTAGAAAATAAAAGAGTGTGAAATAGTTACTTGTTATGCAGTAATGGAGAATATGTTGGGGTTTTTGGAGATGCTTTGTCCTCTGAATCCCTGCAACATAATGCTTACTCACTTTCATAAATGCAAGGCTCCTTCCATGGCAAGCTGTATGTAGGGAATCACTATTGTCAGTGGCTACCTCCCATCCTCTCAGTGAAAACGGTCCAGATGCTCTGTCACAGCACGGCTAATCAGCTGTTGGTTCTCGATCATGTTGGAATAGGATCCATTGATCGTTTTGCGCTTGTCATCACGCCCAGCAATCGCGAGTTTGAAGCTCGTCACAGCCATTCAATCCTTGAATCCTACTCAGAATACCACAGACAAGGTTTAGACTTTCCGGATCCTCAAGAGTGGCCGCCATCAGTTCTAGCTTATACCACGAAGATTCTGATTAAGGAATCTAAGAGACCTCATTCAGTCTGATGTAGAACGGAGGTGTTTGTCAGGCACACGTTCTTGAGTTGAGGAGGGTGATGAGTGTCACGGATCATCACCTCCTTCACAATTAAGCGCGAATGAACGGATCATCACCTTCTCCATAATTAAGCGCAAATGAATATCTTAGATAGGAACGCGCATGTTTGAAAGGAGAAACAGAAACAATTGCATTAATTCATTGAGAAGCTGCAGAGCTCCTCACCCCCAACAATGGAGTTTAGAGACTCATGCCGTCAAAGTGTATAAAATTCAGATCTGAAAATGTCATGAGGTAAAAAGTAAATCACTAAAAGTTGTTTAAATAGTAAACTAGTAACCTAGGTTTACAGAAAATGAGTAAACTATGATAATTGGTGCAGAAATCCACTTCTGGGGCCCACTTGGTGTGTGCTGGGGCTGAGACTAAAGCTTCTCACGTGCTTGGGCTGTTTCTGGAGTTGAACGCCAGGTTGTAACGTGTTTTGGGCGCTGAACTCCAACTTGTAATCTGTTTCTGGCGCTGGACGCCAGACAGCAGCATAAAACTGGCGTTGAATGCCAGTTTACGTCATCTATCTTCGCGCAAAGTATGGACTATTATATGTTTCTGGAAAGCCCTGGATGTCTAATTTCCAACCCAATTGAGAGCGCGTCAATTGGACTCCTGTAGCTCCAGAAAATCCATTTCGAGTGCAGGGAGGTCAGAATCCAACAGCATCAGCAGTTCTTTTTCAGCCTAACTCAGATTTTTGCTCAGCTCCCTCACTTTCAGCCAAAAAAATCTGAAATCACAGAAAAATACACAAACTCGTAGTAAAGTCCAGAAATATGATTTTTTCCTAAAAACTAATAATATTCTACTAAAAACTAATTAAAACATACTAAAATCTACATGAAATTACCCCCAAAAAGCGTATAAAATATCCGCTCATCAGAGATCATGCTAGAAATGCTTTCTCATGTTGGACCAAATTGAGGTCTGGGCAGATATATTAACATGTAATCCTCCCAACACTTTGATTCGGAAATACATGTGGTATAATCTGTGACCACACTTCATCTCTTCCCATGAGCAATTAAATCAAGGAATTGGGCAATTGTTCAAGCTTAGAGAGATTGGATTGCCAAGGAATTAGAACCCAATCACTTAAGATTGCCAAGGAGATCATTAGATACTTTGATTGAGGAAGAGATGAAAATGAATTTGATCCAGAGAATACAACATCTCTCGAGCCCAATGAATTTCCCATCTCTGATCTTACCCATTCTTTTTAATTTCTACCATTTATTTCCATGTTCATCTCCCCGATTCCCCATTTAAGATTCTGTACTTTATTTCCTGTAATTTACTTTCCCGCCATTTAGTTTCCTGCAACATCAACTACACTCTATTTAGCTCAACTAGCATATTCTTCCAACTAAGGTTGCTTGACCAATCAATCCCTGTGGGATTCGACCTCACTCTATTGTGAGTTTTTACTTGATGACAATTCGGTATACTTGCCGAAGGAAAATTTGTTGAGAGACAAGTTTTCATGCATCAAGTTTATGGCACCGTTGCCGGGGATTGATTTTGTATCAACAATGATTAAGTTAGAAGTTCACTAGATTGAGCATTTTTCTTTTGTTTGTTTATTTTATTCAGTCATTTACCTTCAGTTTATTTAGTTTCATCCTCACCCCATATCCTCTCATTATCTTCTTTTTCTTTGAATTTACTTACAATTATTCTCATTAACCCACTAACTATTTGATAAATTGCACAACTCATACTAACAATCACTCTAACAAGAATAATCACTTCATTTTATCTCTTGCTGTGTGCTCTGTTAGTTGTATGACAGGGAGAAGAGACAAAGCTTCAACTTCCTTTGATTCAAAACCTAAGAGGACCCTCCATAGATCAAGGAGGGAAGTAAGAGGAAAAAGAGTTGTTGGTGCTAAGGAAGAGGAAGAGTACTTTGAAACAAACATAGAAGAGAACTTGGAAAACAATCATGAAGGTGAAGCTCACAACCATGCCAGAGAAGGCCCTGCAAATCATGCTGGGCAAGAGAGGAGAGTTCTAGGCTCTTACATCAATCCAAACTCAAGAAACTGTGGAAGTAGCATCCAAAAGTCCACCATACATGCCAACAACTTTGAACTAAAACCCCAGCTCATCACCCTTGTTCAGAATAACTGCTCATTTGGAGGAAGTGCCCAAGAAGATCCCAATCAATATCTAACCACCTTCCTGAGAATATGTGACACTGTGAAGTCTAATGGAGTCCATCCAGATGTCTATAGGCTACTTTTGTTCCCTTTTTCACTTAAGGACAAAGTATCCAAGTGGCTAGAGTCTTTCCCAAAGGAGAGCTTAACAAATTGGGAAGATGTGGTGAACAAATTTTTGGCAAGATTCTACCCTCCTCAAAGAATTAACAGGCTGAGAGCTGAGGTGCAAACTTTCAGGCAACAAGATGGTGAAACTCTCTATGAGGCATGAGAGAGATTCAAGGACTTAACAAGAAGATGCCCACCGGACATGTTCAATGAGTGGGTTCAACTTCACATTTTCTATGAAGGTCTTTCTTATGAGTCAAAGAAAGCTGTAGACCATTCATCAGAAGACTCTCTAAACAAGAAGAAAACCATTGAAGAAGCCATAGATGTCATTGAGACGGTAAAAAGAAGCCATAAAAAAACACCTCCCACGCGTCCGCGTCACCCACGCGAACGCGTGCCTCAAAATCGACATAAAAAGGGTGTATGGCCGAAAGTTGAGCTAGAATTGGGCTGGACTCATGCTAGTAGCACAAGCCCTACCACGCGAACATGTTCCCCACGCGTCCGCGCCGTTCTTTAAAACAAGGCCATCCACGCGATCACGTCCACCACGCGATCTTGTCACCCAAATTTTTGGCAAAATAAATTTTTCACCAGAGAGTTGCGCGGCCGCGAGGCTGCACTCACGCGGAAGGCACGAATCACTTCACGCGAACGCGTGGGTCACTTCATCGAAGCGCTACCCACGCAACCGCATGCCCCACGCGCTCGCGTCGCCTGCGCCGCACAACTTATCCAGATCAGCGCCAATTATCTTATTTTTTCTTTTCTAATCCTAATCTCTTCTATCTTTTCTTCTTTCTTCTTCCTTTTCTTACTTTCTTCTACTTCATCTCTTTAACTTCTCATCCCTCTTTACTTCCATTCTATTTCATTTAATTTATTTGCATATTTTTATTCATTGCATTATTTTCATTGGTTTTAGAAATTTATTTGGGTCATTATTTTGCTTGTGGATTATTAAGAAATTGTTTGACAATTATATATTATTTTTTTTAGGGTTGCTTGCATGTTTAATTTATTACTTTCCATACCTTATTTAACATGCATGCTTTGTGTTTGTGAAAACGCCCATATGGCATTGTGCACTATTTTTAGTTTCTTTTAATCTACTACTCTAAATGTTTGCTTTTCACAAAACCCTTTCTCTATTTTATTAATTTTTATATAATTGTTATTACAAGCATATTGTTAGTTTGGAAGACTTGGTAATCTAACTTGGACATTGAATGCTTGATCTATGCTACTCATGCCTTTGCCAGCATGCCAATAAACATGTTGCATTTAACTGTCATCACAAGCACTTGCTATATTTCCATTGATGACTTTTCACATGTAGTCATGACCATGTGTTAACGTTATTCTTCTTTACTATGCATCGATTACCACCTTCCCCATTCTCTTCCTTGCTGGAACCCCTAGCTTTACCTGTTACTTTCTTTTTTCCCTTTTCAGGATGGCCACCAAGAAAGATAAAGAGAAAGCTACTCCCAAACCACCGGCAAGGAAAGGAACAAAAAGAGCACTAGCTGCGAAGCCACCCATCCACCTGTACATCTTAGCATGCACCGAGGACGGTGTAATCTTTAAGTGTGGGGAAGTCGATACCGATCTCCACGGGTTAGTTCTTCTCTTCTCAACACCAATGTTCTATTTTCTTTGTTTGTTCATTGTTGCATTCATAATAGATTGCATGTGTAGTTGATTGTTTGCATTTAAGTACTACTTGGTTGAAAAATAATAAGTTTCTTTTTAAGACCCTATTTTTGAACATTTTCACAAATTTAAATTATAAAAAGAAGTTAATTAAAATTTTTTATGTGTTAAATTTGTTTGAAGATTGTAAATTGGAACATGGTTTTTGAGCTAAAGAACACACAACCCGTGAGATTTTGAGCTTAATTGCATGGTTACATTATTTAACCATAATATTTTATTCTTGTGTGTTTTCTTCTCTATGATTGTAGTCTATATTTTGTTCCATTCTATATATCCATTATTTAGTGTATTTACATGCTTTCATATGATTGAGGCCATTACTTGTTTTTGCTCACTTATCCCAAATAAGCCTACCCTTTTATGTCACCCTTGTTAGCCACTTTGAGCTTTTTAACCCCCTTCTATTTCATAACCACATTACTAGCCTTAAGCAAAAAAAACAAAATAAAAATCCCAAATTGAATCCTTGGTTAGCTTAAGATAGATGTTGTGTATAATTTAAGTGTGGGGAATTTTATGGGAACATGGGATGATAAAAAAAAGTAGGGAATTGAATTGAATACGTTATTTGAAAATTTGGGAAGCATGCTCATGTGAAATCAAAATAATTAAATTACCATGTGCATTGATAAAAAAAATTATTAAGTAATTGAATAAGGGGATAAAAAAAATATTACCCCAAATGCAAAAAAAAAAAGAATCAATGCACATGGGACAAAATTCAAAAATAAGTTTGATACATGAGTATGTAATACAAAAGTGAAAAAAAAAATTTGGGTAGCTAGGTAAAGCATTTTAAATTATATAAAGTATGTATATGTTAGGTGAAGCATTTTATATATATATCCTTACCTTTACCTCAACCTCATTACAACCCTGAAAAGACCTCATGATGTTTGCATTGGTATGCTAAATATTTGTTGATTGGTTGGATGAAGAACAAGGTTTAGAAAGCATGACTAGGAAAGAGTAGAGTGATTGACCCTAGACACTTGAGCGATTAGAGTGATATACACTACCAGTGAGGGTTCAATGCTTGATTCTATGTTCCCTGCTTTCATGAGCTATCTTCTTACAAGTTTACTTGT
>NW_026265241.1:10262-13768 GCF_000817695.3 Arachis duranensis | reverse complement strand
ATTAGGATTTATTTCTTCTTCATCATAGGTTCAATGTTCCTTTACTTCAATTTCTCTTCTTCTTTTATTCATTCTATTATTTTATTTTAGTTTGCCAAATTGGCTTATGAACCTTTCATGTTAGGATTTTCTTAACTAATGCAATTTGAGGTATTTTTAGATATATGATTTTTATTTAGATTTTTTACTATTGGCTTTGGTTGATTAATTGGTGACTCTTGAGTTATCAAACTCATCGTGATTGATAATTATTATCTTTGCTGATTAATTTAGATTCCTATAACTCTAGTCTTTCCTTAAGGAGTTGACTAGGACTTTAGGTGTTAAATTAATTTTTCCACTTAACTGACCTTCATAGTTAGAGGTTGACTTAGTGGGAGTAAAAGTATAATTCTCATCACCATTGATAAGGATAACTAGGATAGGGCTTCTAGTTTTCATACCTTGCCAAGAGTTTTATTAGTTATTAATTTATTAATTCCATGCAATCTATTTTTCTCATTCAAAACCTTTTCAAACCCAAAATTACTGTTTTCCATAACCAATAATAAATCATATTTCCCTGCAATTCCTTGAGAAGACGACCCGAGGTTTGAATACTTCGGTTATTAAATTTTATTGGGTTTGTTACTTGTGACAACCAAAACGTTTGCAAGAAAGGTTGATTGCTTGGTTTAGAAACTATACTTGCAACGAGAATTTATTTGTGAAAATTCTAAACCATCAATCTTCAGTTCTTTAGTGCTCTTATCCAAACAGGGCCACCTAAGAAGGATCCAGGGAGTTTCCACATTCCTTGTGCTATAGGAGAGACAATGTTTGATAAAGGGCTCTGTGACCGGGGAGCAAGCATTAACTTAATGCCTCTGTCCCTCATGAAAAAGCTTCAAATCAATGAGCTAACACCCACAGACGTAATCATCAAACTGGCTGACAAAATCCAAAAACAGGCAATAGGAGTGGTTGAGAACGTGTTAGTGAAGGTTGGGAACTACTTCCTTCCCACAGACTTTGCTATCCTGGAAATGGAAGAGAATCCTAGTCACCCCATCATTCTGGGAAGGCCATTCTTAGCCACAGCCAGAGCACTTATAAATGTGGAGCGAGGAGAGGTAGTATTGAGAATACATGATGAACATCTCACCTTCAATGTTTTCAAACCCTCACAAGAATCAGATTATGATAACAAAAAGTCAGAGGAAGAGCACAAGAAAGAGCTGATGGAAGAGCCAAACAAAGGAGCACAAGCACCACACCACAGAACTCCTATGGTTAACAACCAATGTGATCAGAAGGAGCAATAGCCAAGTGTAACCCAAAAGGAACCAGACCCACTAGAGTCATATGAGACAAGCAACAAAATTTTCCTAAAAGAAAAAACCGCAAGTAGCAAGGTGACAGCAAGGGACAAAAAAAAGGCCCCAAGGGGATGGAAAAACAAGAAAATCCCTACAGAAGATTTCTCTCCAGGAGATGAAGTAGTCTCTGCCTACTTTCCATCTATACCACCTCATCTCCCCACCATTCCATCTCAGCTGCCTCCAATATACACCATTAACAAAATCTTGTCCTTAGAACTTGTGGAGCTCCTTAACAAAACTAATGGAAACAGGTTCACTGCAAGGGGGGAAGATTTGAAGCACTACCAACCACCCTGACAGAGGCCGAACGTCAAGCTAATGACGCTAAAGAAGTGCTTTATGGGAGGCAACCCATGTTTTACACCCTCTCTCTTTAATCTCTAATAGTAGTAATAAAGCAAATTTCATGGATTCTAAATCAACTTCGACAAACAATATAAGAATCCCTACATGCAGCATATAGTACATGATAAGTTTGGTGTTCAAGGCACACCAAGAGGGCTTGAACACACTCAATGGTATGAGATTCTTTTTGAGTCTTGTTACACCATATGATCACAAACAAGTTTGGTGTTACCAACGTTGCATGCATGGAAAATTGAGTGGTCGATTGATTTGTATTCATGAAAAGCATTTAGTTATTTCAAAAATAATAGAAAAAGATTTTAATAGTAGCTATTTCACACTTTAATTCTTCCTACCAAAAATTCAATTAACCATTTTGCATTCCTTTTGTCATGTATAGGAAATCAAAAAGGGGATTGGTGGTACTTAATAGGACAATCAAAGAAGGGAGATTCGGCCACTATACCAAGGAGACTACACACTTGTCTTCAAGGGGAGTATCTTTGGAAGTGTTGCCATTCAACATTGGGAGTTGGATAGCCTTGGAGACCGAACCAATACCCTCACAAAAAAGGTGATCCTTGTGCTCATCCAATGCCAAGCACCAACCGTCCATCACTAAGCAACACCATTAATCCACACCCATCAAACACCCACCATCTTTCTATATAAATGATCCTCATTCTTCAACCTCTCTGTACATACTTGTTATTCTCATTCATCTCCCTTCCTTCTCTTGAACACACACATTTCATCCTCCACCAAAAGTTCCATACACACCCTCTTAGCCACGTCTTGTGAGCTATGACCATATCAACCATCACTCATGGCATTGTCTAGCTCTAAAAGGTGAAAAGGGAAGGAACCTATAGAGCAGCCTCCATTTAATGAAAAGAAATTTAGAACCTTTTACCATGCACTACAATTTGGGTGGATGGCTGATAAAGAAGTCATATATGAGTTAGGCTTTCAAGTCACAAAAATTGAGTGCCCCAAAATCACAGAGAAGGTGGAAAAACATCGATGGAAGCTCCTCACCGATTCGATTACAATGGTGAACACAACTCTGGTAAAAGAGTTTTATGCAAATGCGGTTAGACATGATAAGGCAGATGAATCCTATACAAGTTTCGTAAGAGGGGTAATGGTGGATTTTAGTCCCATGAGCATCATGAGACTGCTAAAGCTGCGAACCATACCCTTTGTAGAAGAGAGCTATCACTCAAGAATAGATAACAACCCCAACCACAACTAAATTATGAAAGACATCTGTGTGCAGGGAGCAGATTGGGACAGAGACCCCCATGGGAAGCCTAGATTTATAAAGAGAGGAGACCTCCTTCCTGAGGCTAAGGGGTGGTTCGAAATTATAAGGAGATCCATCCTCCCAGCCGGAAACAACTCAGAGGTAAACCTTAAGAGAGTAACAATGGTGCAATGCATAATGAAGGGAGGAGAAATCAAGGTTCATGAACTCATAGCCCAAGGCATTCGGAAGCTTGCTGAGAAGAGTGATTCTGGAGGAAGGTTGGGTTATCCCATCACTATTCTCCGTCTTTGCAACAAGGCTAGGGTGGTGTTTGAGGATGGAGACCCCGAATGGATAAAGGTTGGCCTTCCAATCACTTATCGTCGGATGCATGCTACTGCATCTCCCCTACCTCAACGAAGGGTAAGAAAGAGGCCAGCCCATCAAGCTGAGGAAGGACAACATCCACGGGAGCAAGCTCCAGCCACCTTAGACCTGCACCAATTACAAGAGGCTATTGATACCTTATCTAGGCAATACATGGAGAATCA
>NW_026265241.1:7372-7962 GCF_000817695.3 Arachis duranensis | reverse complement strand
TGCCAGACTGGGCGTTAAACGCCCATCTTCTAGCCTTACTGGCGTTTAAACGCCAGCAAGATCTTCCTCCAGGGTGTGTTGTTTTTCTTTCTGTTTTTGCTTTTTCAATTGATTTTGTGACTTCTCATGATCATCAACCTACAGAAGACATAAAATAACAAAGGAAAAATAATAAATATAACATTGGGTTGCCTCCCAACAAGCGCTTCTTTAATGTCAGTAGCTTGACAGTGGGCTCTCATGGGGCCTCACAAATACTCAGAGCCATGTTGGAACTTCCCAACACCAAACTTAGAGTTTGACTGTGGGGGCTCTGTTTGACTCTGTTTTGAGAGAAGCTCTTCATGCTTCCTTTCCATGGTTACAGAAGGGTAACCTTGAGTCTTATAGTTTGCACTGTCTGTAAACCACGGAGCTTCCTGAATAGCAAATAATTGCTCATCTGGAAAGGTCTCAGAGATCTCAGTAGGAGGGAGAGATGCTCCTGCTACTGGTTCTATCCGTGACAGGTGATCAGCTACTTGATTTTCTGTCCCTTTTCTGTCTCTTATTTCTATATCAAACTCTTGCAGAAGCAACACCCATCTTAT
>NW_026265241.1:5070-6310 GCF_000817695.3 Arachis duranensis | reverse complement strand
GATCCTTTCTGGTGACTGTATTGAGCCTTCTGTAGTCAATACACATGCACCACCCTGTAACTGTTCTTGTAGGAACTAGTTCATTCTTTTCATTATGAACTACTGTCATGCCTCCCTTCTTAGGGACAACGTGGACAGGGCTTACCCAGGGGCTATCAGAAATAGGATAAATAATCCCAGCCTCTAGTAACTTAGTGACTTCTTTCTGCACCACCTCCTTCATGGCTGGATTTAGCCGCCTTTGTGGTTGAACCACTGGCTTAGCATCATCCTCTAATAGGATCTTGTGCATGCATCTTGCTGGGCTAATACCCTTAAGATCACTTATGGACCACCCAAGAGCTGTCTTGTGTGTCTTTAGCACTTGAATTATTTTCTCTACCATATATGAGAAGATAGAGAGCATGCACCTCTGAAAGGTTGCAGGTGCATTGCACAGACCAAAAGGCATCCTTCTGTAGGCAAATACTCCAGAAGGACATGTAAATGCTATTTTCTCTTGGTCCTGAGGATCTACTGCAATTTGGTTGTAACCTGAATAGCCATCCAAAAAACAGTAGTATTCATGACCTGCTAGTCTCTCTAGCATCTGGTCTATGAATGGTAAAAGAAAATGATCCTTTCTGGTGACTGTATTGAGCCTTCTGTAGTTAATACACATGCGCCACCCTGTAATTGTTCTTGTAGGAACTAGTTCATTCTTTTCATTATGAACTACTGTCATGCCTCCCTTCTTAGGGACAACGTGGACAGGGCTCACCCAGGGGCTATCAGAAATAGGATAAATAATCCCAACCTCTAGTAACTTAGTGACCTCTTTCTGCACCACCTCCTTCATGGCTGGATTTAGCCGCCTTTGTGGTTGAACCACTGGCTTACCATCATCCTCCAATAGGATCTTGTGCATGCATCTTGCTGGGCTAATACCCTTAAGATCACTTATGGACCACCCAAGAGCTGTCTTGTGTGTCTTTAGCACTTGAATTAATGCTTCCTCTTCCTGTGGATTTAAAGCAGAGCTTATGATCACTGGAAAAGTGTCACCTTCTCCCAGAAATGCATATTTCAGGGATGGTGGTAGTGGCTTGAGCTCGGGTTTAGGAGGCTTATCTTCTTCCTGAGGAATTTTCAGAATTTCTTTTATTTTCTTTAGTTCCTCCAGATCAGGCTGAACATCTTTAAAGATGTCATCTAGCTCTGATTCAAGACTTTCAGTCATATTGACCTCCTCCACCAAAGA
>NW_026265241.1:0-1193 GCF_000817695.3 Arachis duranensis | reverse complement strand
ATGAGCATTCCAATAAGTGAAAGGTGGTGGAGTTCCTTCTTAGTTCTATCTCTTTCAAAGCTTTAAATAAGGCAAATCATGTATGAAATAGAACATGCTTCCATAGTAGCTTAGGAATCTTCAATTATGCTTTAAAATTTTGTTACTTAGGTCCATGCTCACTAGTCTAATTTCCCTAGTGTTCATAGTCATCTTGCTTATATGTATGGTTGTCCTTTAAGCCAATTAAAAAGAAATTGTTAAGAAAAGAACAAGAGTGGAGTTATCTTGTAAAGTGAATTTTGAATGTTTGTGGTAGGGTGATTAATTAGCTAAGTTGGTTCACCAACAAGGTAGGAAGACAACTATCTATCCTGAATCCTATGCTTGAAACACATCCTATGAGACTAACCAAATAATGAAATCCCAATAAGAAAAGAGAAAGACCAATAAAAGTGAAAAGGAAAGAAAAACAATGAGAAATAATGCTAGGTACCAAGGGTTTGAATATTGAGGCATGTGTCTGTGGTGTTCATGTGCAAGGGATATGTTTGGATGAATAAGCTCTTAGGGGTGCCTTATCACCTGGTAACTTGGGTTAACTAATCTGGGATTATCAGCTGAAAGTCCACTATTAAGAATAACATTTGCTACAGAGCACTTAGCAACCCAAAGAGGTGCTGGATACCAAGGTCTCAAGAAAGAAAAATAACAAACCATGTGTCTATGGTGTGTATGTATGGGAGAAAGAGACTTGAGGGAGTAAGTCCTTAGGGGTGTCTTAACACCTAGCACCTTGAACCAATTGGTTCAGGAGTGTTGGTTGAAAGCTTATCTTAAAGAGTCACCCTCTTACAGAGCACTCAGCCTAAAAATAAATGCAATAAATCCTGGAAGGGAAAGGAGAATCAATAATTAGGAAGTCTCAAAAGATGCAATCAAACAAGTGTTCAAGGGCATGATAAAGGCTTGAAACCTAGTAAAGGAATGAACCTAAGTTGCTATGCATGAAACCCCATAAACCAGGAATTTTACTTTTATCTTGTTCATCTTGTCTCGTTCATTCATTCTTCCTATGTTTTAGTACTTGCTTAGGGACAAGCAAGCTTTAAGTTTGGTGTTGTGATGCCAGAGCATCTAGGCCAGTTTCACTGACCTTTTCTTTACTGTTTTAGGGTAGTTTCATACATTTTCTTAGTGAATAAGGCAAGTTT
>NW_026265240.1:22500-25136 GCF_000817695.3 Arachis duranensis | reverse complement strand
AGGCGGCAAGGGCCGACGAAGGGGGGAAAACGAAAGGCGTTTTCTGGTCCCCCCTTCGCCGGGGGGTGCTTGTGGGGGGGGTGTGCCACGACGAAACAAGGGAATGAAAGGCCGCTTTGCGTTGAATGCTCTTGACCCTCCCCACAATGATGGCTCTGTTGTCTTGGGGAGCGTTGAAGCTTGCTTCTTCTCCAGAGTTTTCTTGGTCATCAATACGACCTGTCCTTAATAGAACCGATCTTCTTCTCGGAATTTCGTACTTTTGTCGGATCCTTCCTATCTCCTGATCGAGCTTGTGTAGGTAGATGTTGCCTGGTAGGGCCGATAGTAGTACACTGTGTGGGACGGAGTAAGGGCCCTTCTCACCTCCTACGAGTCGTCCGGCGGAAAAGACTTTATGAATGGAGTCAAAGAACTTGGGATCGTCGATCTCTTCCTTAAAGATTGGGATGAGTCGATGTCGGTCGATGGTGTGAAAACACTTCCTGATGTCGAATTCCAAAAACCAGCGAGAGGTTCCCCACTCTTCTTTGATCCGTCTTAGGGCCGAGTAGCGGCCTCGACCCGAGCGGAAGTGCGATGTGTCTGGAAACTCGGGATCATAAATGGATTCGAGTACCATTCTGATCGCCTCTTTCATGATCTTTTCTATAGGTAGAACTACTGTAAGCGGTCTAAACTTCGACCCTTATTTCTTTCTTCATATTGTAAAGGGGAGCAAAGCCCGTTTTTTGCTCCCTCTATTGATAGATCAAGGCCCTCCGCCGTCGTTTCAGTGACTCATAAGGCTTCCGCTCAGTTCTTGAGAATGGTCGCCACCTCCCCCAGGACCGGAATGATTATCCCTGCCCGATGGGTCTACATCCATCCCTGAATGTCGTCGGGTACTGTTCACTTCCCCGCCATTCTTGTAACCGTCACCTGTAATCCGCGCTGGTGTGTCCGCACCCCCTGAGTGGACGAGAAAGAAAGGATTTTTCGGAGACTTCGTTCCAGACCCAGGAGTCAACTTTCCCGTATGAGCATTCGGTACATGTATCAGTCCGTGGAAGGAAGAGTGAAAGGGTCACCATTCCTGCCCCGGCCTTTCGCCCGACACAATTGATTCGTCATGGGGAACCGGCTTGCTTGTCTCAATCAATTTGATTGCCTAGTCATGCTATGGAGAATTCCCATTGAGAGCCAACTGCTTCATGCCCCAGATCGCGGGGATTCTTATTGTGTGTGGTCATATTTCCTATTCATTGAGTAAAGGGCCGCTTTAGACCCGCAAGGCTTTCATCGGAGCACATCGCTTTCGCTCTCAGTGGACCTTAGTTTCTCAGTGGAAGAGGACCTTAATGAAGAAAGAAGTCAACTTTCTATACATAATTTTCTGAATAGCCGAATAAAGGGCTTGATAGCCACTCCCCTGAAAAACTTAAAAGAAGACGATTCGCTACTTCCGAATCGCTGCATCCAGCTCCTCCAGTCTCCTCGATTGGCCCCCTTCGCCGTTGTGATCCCCTTAGTTCACTATTTTCTTGTATATAGAGTCGAGTGCCTGTCTGTGATTCGGGTTTGGATATTCTCCCGTCTTCCCTGCCGAGCAATCCCTCTCTCTTTACCTGCTACTGTGCTCAGGCTTCCCTTCTAACAGCAAATAGGCCAGACCGAAAGCAAGTAAAGAATTCGCTCAGGTGAACGAACAGAAAGAAGAAAGAATCAAAAGAAGAAGAGCCTCAAACTTGGCAAAGTGAGGTCAATCCTGTAACAAGTGCTATCCTGAAGTAGTGCTCTCGCTAGCTGGAACGGAACTATCAAATGGAGGAACAAGTCAAGCGTAGGCCTTCTTTGAGTATAGCTTCAAGTAGCTGCCTTAGCTAGCTCCCTTTCGTAGCGCTTCCCCAAGGTGTGATTCTGCCCTTAACCGTGGAGATAACGAGATTCACAAAAGATTTTCTCGGTGCGAAGACTCCTATATCCTAAAATCGAATATTTGAGTTAGCTACTCACTCAGTCCACAGATTCGGATTAGTCAAAATAGAACTAGACAGATCAAGGAGAGAGAAGGTTCATCGATCAGTCTTAGCTATGGTTCCATTTCTTTATTCAGTCAGCCAGGCAGAAGTGGAAAATCAAATAGATAGAGTAGATCCTATTCTAGATGGATTAGAAACCTTACCTTAGCGTGATTCCATGCCTGACTTTCCCGATAGCGGAATCTATAGATGTTCCCATGGAGCGGTAACTAGGTCCAGTGCCCAAAAAGGGAAGCTTATCGAAGGGAGGAGTGGAAGCTGCTCTGCTAATTCCCTGGCCAAGAGACGACTTCTATCTACATCCATCCTCATAGCATAGTAAGAAAAAGCCAGCGAAAGCTCTCTTCTAGGCGCTTATTCCCACTGCAGACTCCATAGCAGCAGTTACGGATTCAATTGCGACAAGATCTTATTCTTCCTTTTCTGATTCACGTGCAAAACCCTTTTGTCCAATTCTAGGAACTGTCAGGTAAGAACCGATTCACTTCCTCACAACCTAGCATTTTTTGTCCCTGGGTACCTTTACTCTAGTTTCAAAAGTTTCAAAGGTTTGTAGCACTTGCTTACTGAGCTAGGGGCAGGCCATCTA
The DNA here is from genome assembly GCF_000817695.3 of Arachis duranensis. Taxonomy (NCBI): domain Eukaryota; kingdom Viridiplantae; phylum Streptophyta; class Magnoliopsida; order Fabales; family Fabaceae; genus Arachis; species Arachis duranensis. The sequence continues at coordinate 22,526 of NW_026265240.1, read as the reverse complement.
TTCCTGCTTTACTTTCTTCAAAGAAG
>NW_026265240.1:0-12500 GCF_000817695.3 Arachis duranensis | reverse complement strand
CAAGTGCTCTCCGAACCAAGCTAGATAGTCTCCTATCACTAGGCTCACCAACCGACCTGGACTTTTATTCTGATTATCCCTACCGGATATCAAAACCATAAGGATTGTTTCCAGCCATGAGTTCCCATATTACATAAGCGTTCTTGGGTGGGCTGGGCCATTCCATCAAATCTTTGAGAAGGGGCCCAGCCCAATCTCTTGATGGTCGGCGTGGCGATAGGCTTCGCTTCTACGACAGCCTCCCCAGCCGTTGCAAAGACTGAGCGAGAACGGTAAGGGGCGCACAAAGAATGTCGTTGCGCGGGGATGCGATTAGCCAAGCTGGGGCAAACTAAGCCGTCCGGCCCCCTACCGGATTAGGAATGCGAAGGCCTTTCCTTCGAAAGGAGACCGGGGAAATAAAGAGCTATGCTATTGACCGACCCTTTCGTAGTGACTTCGAATCAAGAGTCCTATCCTTTCTTTTTTATCATTTTGTTTGAGGCGGGCCGAATATAGAATGATATGCAGAAATACGGCAAGAGTTCCAAACCTTTTTTTTGGTGATTGACCAAACAAAGAGGCCTAGATCTATGCCCCTTAATGAATCGAATGGTCCTTCGACCCCTTCATTTGATTCCGACGGCCGACATAGATCTCATGAGACCTGCCCACTATTACTACGAATAAAGCCCTGCCTTTTTCCTTCGCTACTAGGAGAGTAAGCTACTTTTATTAGCGCCGGACCTTGAGTCGAATTGATCGTGTCATGTGCAACGTCCATCAATGATGGTTCATTAATGTCCATTGATTTAGAGCGGTTCAAATGGGTTTTTTCCAATTTATCCTGGCCGGAACTTGTATGCAGCACTTATACGAAGGTGCATGCATAAAGGTTTGGAACTCTTTTCTTATCTGAATCTTAAAGACAGGACCTATTCTCGTCTCGAACCCTCTACCGAGCTTAACCCTGCCCGCATTTCCTTTTTTTTTGAAGGGGGCCAAAGAAATGTCTCCGCCTGCTGCCAACAGTCTTTCTTCGGAATTCTACTGAACGGGTCGATCCTCCCGTTTGTTTTAGCAACTTCTCCTAAGGTCTCCTCACCAAGAGCTCCCCGGCGACGACAGAGGAACCAACCCGCCCGCTGTGGCGGGGCGGCTTTTTTTTCACAATAAGACCTGGACGATTATCCCTACCCTCGGTAGCTTACGAGTTTACGTCCATCCCTGGTTGGGTACAGTTTCCTTTCGATTTCTCCCTTGTAGCCGTTACCCGAATTCGCGCAAGTGTGTCCACACCCCCCAAACTGACTTGACGAGGAATCCATTCTCGCGAACAAACACAACCCCTACACACACCTAGGAGCTCCCCTTCCTGCATATCCATACAAGACCCGAGTAGGCGGGTCGAGGTCCTACGAGGTAACCACTACTCGGAGTACCCTCCCAAAAGGAAAAAGATGTGTCTGTCGGGTTCGGTTCGTCTTAGTTGGGTTGGGCGGGTTCGACCAGAAATGCTATGCTTACGCACAAGACTACCCCTCTTCCCGAAAGCTTCGCGGGGACTACTTTACGACGGACGACCGCCCGTAGGGGGTTTACTGCACAAGGCCCCTGCAGAGGAAAAGCTTTATCCCAGCGAAAAGAAGATGCTCAGCTCCGCACAACATAGGGATTAGCACGCTTTCGGGAAGAACATAGAATAGTAGAGGATCCAGCATGCGGAACACGGCGATCATTAGAAATTCACGAATTAGAGATGCTGTAATATACTCTTTACCATAACTTCTCATACCAGACCAACCCACTAAAATACAAATAGGGATCAGAAATGTGGTCAATATCACGAAGAAAAAAGAGAGACCGTCTATACCCAAATAAAAATTGATGTTTTCATAAGGAAGCCATCGAAGGCTTTCCACAAATTGAGATTTGGCCGTAGAAGGATCGAATTGTATCCGAGGAACAGGGGAATACAAAAAAGTAATAAGAGAGGCACACAGACCAATCAATCGTATCGGTCGTATTCTTGAATTTGGAATGAAAATAGGAATAATGCTTCCTAGCACGGGACACAGAATAGGACCACTTAGATCAGAATAGCATTCACAGAAATGTTCTAACATAGAGTAGAATCGAACATTGAAGAGATTAGTTAACAACAGTAAAAAGATGGGCGCCTAATTCCAATACTATAGGGGTCTATCAGTACAAGTCAGCTGAACACCGTGATTGATGAGTGGGTAGGTGGGTTAGGTGCGCCTCTCGTCCAGTGGGAAGTATTGAGGCGAGTCTCCTCCCCCCTTCCTTTTTCTACTTTTCCTCTCTCCTTTTGCTTGTGCTTCTACCCGGGCTTTTCATTTTTATAGATTTATATATAGAGACCCGAGGAAATTTTTATAAGATTCATTGCTCGATTTTGCATGCTCTGCTCCCAAAATGCGGATCGAGGGCAGATCCGGGTTGGTCCGGAAAGTCATGGGAGAGGCGGGCTAAGTAAAAGAAAAGAATTTTATATTCTAAATGGAGCTATGCCGACTTACGTACGTCTCGTTGACCAAACGATCAGGTATACCACGCCACGTATAATCCCCTCTTTCTATAGAGGAGAGAGAAAGAAAAAGAAAAGATATAGCGATCGTACCGTATTGTTCGTTTCTACTTTACGTTATTTTCCTCGGTTTTTTACATTACATAAGGCCTTGGAGGGCTTACTTAGCGCAAGCGCTAAGGATCTAATCAGAGTCAAACTTGGATTAAAAAAAACACACACACATTTTTTTCAAAAAGTCTCAAAGTCCTCGTTGAGAGTCGCTCTGCGAGACGTCCAGTAGTCTCTGACTTGGTCTTCGGCGGTTCAAATGGGTTTTTTCCAATTTATCCTGGCCGGAACTTGTATGCAGCACTTATACGAAGGTGCATGCATAAAGGTTTGGAACTCTTTTCTTATCTGAATCTTAAAGACAGGACCTATTCTCGTCTCGAACCCTCTACCGAGCTTAACCCTGCCCGCATTTCCTTTTTTTTTGAAGGGGGCCAAAGAAATGTCTCCGCCTGCTGCCAACAGTCTTTCTTCGGAATTCTACTGAACGGGTCGATCCTCCCGTTTGTTTTAGCAACTTCTCCTAAGGTCTCCTCACCAAGAGCTCCCCGGCGACGACAGAGGAACCAACCCGCCCGCTGTGGCGGGGCGGCTTTTTTTTCACAATAAGACCTGGACGATTATCCCTACCCTCGGTAGCTTACGAGTTTACGTCCATCCCTGGTTGGGTACAGTTTCCTTTCGATTTCTCCCTTGTAGCCGTTACCCGAATTCGCGCAAGTGTGTCCACACCCCCCAAACTGACTTGACGAGGAATCCATTCTCGCGAACAAACACAACCCCTACACACACCTAGGAGCTCCCCTTCCTGCATATCCATACAAGACCCGAGTAGGCGGGTCGAGGTCCTACGAGGTAACCACTACTCGGAGTACCCTCCCAAAAGGAAAAAGATGTGTCTGTCGGGTTCGGTTCGTCTTAGTTGGGTTGGGCGGGTTCGACCAGAAATGCTATGCTTACGCACAAGACTACCCCTCTTCCCGAAAGCTTCGCGGGGACTACTTTACGACGGACGACCGCCCGTAGGGGGTTTACTGCACAAGGCCCCTGCAGAGGAAAAGCTTTATCCCAGCGAAAAGAAGATGCTCAGCTCCGCACAACATAGGGATTAGCACGCTTTCGGGAAGAACATAGAATAGTAGAGGATCCAGCATGCGGAACACGGCGATCATTAGAAATTCACGAATTAGAGATGCTGTAATATACTCTTTACCATAACTTCTCATACCAGACCAACCCACTAAAATACAAATAGGGATCAGAAATGTGGTCAATATCACGAAGAAAAAAGAGAGACCGTCTATACCCAAATAAAAATTGATGTTTTCATAAGGAAGCCATCGAAGGCTTTCCACAAATTGAGATTTGGCCGTAGAAGGATCGAATTGTATCCGAGGAACAGGGGAATACAAAAAAGTAATAAGAGAGGCACACAGACCAATCAATCGTATCGGTCGTATTCTTGAATTTGGAATGAAAATAGGAATAATGCTTCCTAGCACGGGACACAGAATAGGACCACTTAGATCAGAATAGCATTCACAGAAATGTTCTAACATAGAGTAGAATCGAACATTGAAGAGATTAGTTAACAACAGTAAAAAGATGGGCGCCTAATTCCAATACTATAGGGGTCTATCAGTACAAGTCAGCTGAACACCGTGATTGATGAGTGGGTAGGTGGGTTAGGTGCGCCTCTCGTCCAGTGGGAAGTATTGAGGCGAGTCTCCTCCCCCCTTCCTTTTTCTACTTTTCCTCTCTCCTTTTGCTTGTGCTTCTACCCGGGCTTTTCATTTTTATAGATTTATATATAGAGACCCGAGGAAATTTTTATAAGATTCATTGCTCGATTTTGCATGCTCTGCTCCCAAAATGCGGATCGAGGGCAGATCCGGGTTGGTCCGGAAAGTCATGGGAGAGGCGGGCTAAGTAAAAGAAAAGAATTTTATATTCTAAATGGAGCTATGCCGACTTACGTACGTCTCGTTGACCAAACGATCAGGTATACCACGCCACGTATAATCCCCTCTTTCTATAGAGGAGAGAGAAAGAAAAAGAAAAGATATAGCGATCGTACCGTATTGTTCGTTTCTACTTTACGTTATTTTCCTCGGTTTTTTACATTACATAAGGCCTTGGAGGGCTTACTTAGCGCAAGCGCTAAGGATCTAATCAGAGTCAAACTTGGATTAAAAAAAACACACACACATTTTTTTCAAAAAGTCTCAAAGTCCTCGTTGAGAGTCGCTCTGCGAGACGTCCAGTAGTCTCTGACTTGGTCTTCGAATCGTATCAGCCCGTTCCCAGCTTCAAGAGATGGTATGAAAGCACGCAATTATATATAATATAATATAAAAGATGCTTCTCCTTCTGTAGTAAGGAAGACCTTATGACTATCAAGCATCCGATTTCGTTTTCTATTGAGTTAGGAAATGCAACAGGTCTACTAACATCAAAGAGAAGGGTTGGACTCATCGATGGTAGGAAAAGCTGAGATAGCTGTATCCGAAATATCATACATAAGATGATCTTACTCTGATCAGACCGAGGCGAAGACAGACAGAGAAGGTGGTTATCCTATTTTTATGATATCTTACCCCGGCATATAATAAGGCTTATGCTACTTCTTTAGCAAAGTTGCCGTATACACACTAGAAAGAGTTGGCGAAAGCCAGGGATTCCAATCTTGAAAGCATTAATTCTATTAAGCAACGGGCAAAGAAAGAATGTTTGAGCTGAGACGGATAGATTGAGAATGTCTTAGAAGAGAGATGATAAGCCCCTTCTTCCTATGAGGGGTGAAGAAGACCAATTGTTGCTATCTCCTTAGCTCAGATTGACTTTCTAACCTTCCTTGATTCAGAAAGCTTATCATTGAGGGGCAGGGAAGTCAGATTAATGCGTTCGGATGGCTAAGATCACTCGCCAAAGAATAGAGGAGAGTTAAGAGGTTTGAATCCGGAGACAATGCCATATAAGACAACTCAGGTAAGCAATTCTAAAGGCCGAAGTCTTTGAAAGACCTTACTGCTAAAAGGTAGGCAAGTAAGTAGGCTCTGAAAGCCGGATTCTATTCAGCAGGTGCTAACAGCTATATCCTAATATTGAGTTTGACATCGCCCTGCCCTTCTATGCCATGGATTAAGAGTTCTATGGAGTTAAGAGTCCCCGGAGTTTAGTGTAGTTAGATTGCCGTTGCCATAGCAGCAGGAGAGAAGTCTAACTTCAAACCTCCAAGAAGCCTGGGGAAAAAAGCCATGGATTCTCTTATTCTTCCTTCACAGAACTTCCTAAAGGGAGCCGTTGAATTACCAGAAGTGTGATCCCTAAGGAGGAAAGCCGGACTTTCACTTTACTGATATGAAATTCGTCTTTCTATTTTGATTAGAATACCAGCCCTACTGGAATCTTTTCTATTTACAGGTCTGCATGCATCTGAGAAGTCCAGTCAGGCAGAAAGGAAGAAAGAACAACCATAACTTTAACGAGAAAGAAATCCGGGGCGAAAGAAAGTCATCCTTTCTTACCGGAGCAGGCGAGAATTCCTAAGATAGACTTAGACGTCCTGTCAGAATAGATCTTTCCGGGGGATTCCGACCTCCCCCTCAGAATGAATGAAATGACATATAAGAAAAGATGATCGCTACTTATGATGAAAGGCCGTAAAAGCCCAGTCCTGCATCTGAAAAGCTAGGAAATTCAGTTTGATCTGACCTAGGCTGATCCGTATATGACCTTGTATTCTCATTCAAGACCTGGTGGGGAATCCCTACCAGAAGAAGATCCTGTAGGCGAGGCAGTAACTAAGGAAAAAAAAAAGCCAGTAATCCCTAAGAATCTCTTATCCTTTTCCCTGGGAACGAGGACTGAGTTCCAGAATTCAGGAAAGCACTAAAACCGGAGATTGAGCTCCTCTAAATCCGATAAATCCGAAGTCAGGAGTTAACTCCTTCGAAATAGTAGTTTCCCCGGGAGAGAGTTCCATTGACTTACCGATGCAGCAAAGAAGGAAATAGTCTGATATCGTTCGTGAGAAATAGCCATTCTTTACTCTTCATTCGCGGGAAGGTAGTTATGAGGCATAGCTTAGGGGGAATGCTAGAGGAGGAAAAGGTCTTTATTCTCTCTTTCAGTAAAGACCAATCGTAGGCAGGGGTTACGTGGTAGTAATTAGTCCTACTAGCCCTACTGAAAGAAAGTTTACATGTTGGGCCAGGCATAGTTTACTTACTAAGCCCGATAAGACCTCTTACTATTACTAGCTAGACTGTTTACCTACCAATAGACAGGCATGCGCATACTGGTTTACCTAGACTTAAGACTGTGAGATTCTATTCTTAGCCATATTCTTAGATATTTCCTAGGAGAAAAAAGCTCTATACACTGACTAGCGGAGATTGACCTTACCCGCATTGACTTACTTACCATACTGTACTTACCTTACTGCACAGACAATACAGAAGGTTTTTCCTTCTTTAATCTGTCCCTCATCTCTGTCTTCAATGTCAGGTCAACAAGTTCACTGCCCTAAACCTAATACAAGGACAGACTGTTCTAAGAGTTTCTTTGTGCATATCCCTATAAGAAGAAGTTGAATTAGGTAGTAGCTTCAGCGCTTTATACTCTCTCTCAAACCTGAACTAAGTCCAAACAGTTCCCTGTAAGAAAGCCTATCTCAGGATACTGACATCAAGAAGTTCCCTCTCCTAAACCTAATCTAAGGACACAGAGTTAACTAACAGACCTGTAAGAAACCTCATCTAAGTCCAATTCATTCCAATAGTTTATTAAGGTTTTCCTTTTTCTCTGTCTCAAATCTCTTTCATCCAAGTAACCCCAGATTTCCAGATATTAGGAACTACGGAATGAAGTCTTATTGGAACTAGCGGGACTCATACAATCTCAGGCTTTGGCTCGCTCCTCGCTTTTGTTCAATTAGAAATATAAGATAAGTACAAGTTTGATAGGGAATGAGCCCTCAAGAATGGGACGGCAGCGGACCGCACTCAGAGACAATTTGGGCTTCATCTTGGTTTCGGATGGCAAGATGCTTTGCCGTGCAAAATCTATGTTGTTGGCTACCTTCTTGTGGGCTAGTTGAGACTTGTCCTACTTGTTGGCTACGTTCAGCAGCTACAGAGCAGTCTTTCGAGTTCGGATTAGTTGATGGCTTGGTTTGAGCTTGGTGCACGGTTGAATGAGGTATTCAGGGGCGCGCTTCTTTCAGAGACTGAGTTATCAGCAAAACATCGGGATGCTAGGAAACTTCCAGTATATCCTTCTTAGTCTTTGGTTACCCATGTGAACCTACAGGACATGTTGGCAAAGAAAACGCCAAGTGGCAAGTGGTGAGGGGAAAAGCCTAAAGATCTGAAGCTGGATGCTAGCAGCAGGGGAAAGTAGATAGGCATTGCTTCCAAGGGAGGTTAATAACAGGGTTTCTACTTCAATACTGGACTACGGCTCAGTTAGAAGCTAATGTTGCTGAATCCCTTCCACGGCAGAAGTTCCCGGGATCAGTAGATCTTCAGCTCAGGGTGATTGGAGGATTGATTTACGGTTGCTTTGATCTATAGTACCTCTACCGGCTTGCGTAAGTCCAATATAACTCCAGAGAGCAAAGAAAGGAATCAACAGCAAGATCATCTTATGATCTTTGCGCCTACTTCATCTTACTTAGGCTTCGGGAAGTTAATAAAGACTTTAATTAGGTCTGGCAACGCATTCTATATCTCTTTTTAAGTCGAATGCAGGTATGAAACTAGAATGAACTCCTGTACGGCGGCGTATTAGCCTAAGCAGCCGCTTGATTTAGTGTTACCCCTTAAACAGCATTTACTACGAAGTTGCTTCCCACGTAGGCTAAATAATAGGCTTATTTAGGTCTGGAGTCCCCGATCTCGGAAGGGATTGAACCATAAGGCTAGTCTTAGCAACAGCAAGAGAATGACTTACCTCCGGCTTCCTCGGTCGGGCTGGTAACACAACAGAAATAAGAAAGAGGAAGCTTCTATTCTGACTTTCTGGCCTAGCGCATTAAGAGCTTAGAAGGACTTAGATGACGGATGCTGTATAGCTGCTCTTTCGAGTTCGTAGTGCCTACTACCCAAATCTCAAATATATAGAAGAAGTCAAGGCCAGAAACATCAATTCAGACTTTCTTCCTTCTGAAAAAGATAAAGAGTCTGACTTCGTTTACCAGGCTGCCCTCTCCTTTGAAGATGAAACAGGGGCTTGAAAAAGACTTAGAAGAAGCTAACTTGTGATCTTTCTAAGAAAGGAAGGGCTTTCTTTCATACTTTACATTCCTGGGGAAACTCTATAGTTTAGTTTTTCATCCTTAGTTACAGCCTTTTCTGCCTTCTTATGGCTGATCCTACCTCCACATTCTGACCAGATTAGGCCTATAGCAGAAAGATCAAAGCTTAACTATCAAGACTATAGGTCCCACAAAGAAAAACTCCAAACTACCAATAAACCTAGACCTCAACCTTAAAGAACATAAAGGCTGAATGAGAAGGCAAAGCTAGCAGCCTCTAAGTCATTCTCAATCCCAGGGGCCAGTCAGAAGTTTCCGATTCCTATTTAGATAGTGTTGAAAGGCCTTCCTTTATGGATTCTTCTGTCTATTGAGTCCCCATCCAGTCAGCGACTGACTAAGATTCAGTCTCAAGCTCGGTATGAAATGCCACTCTTAGTGAGTAGGCTAGCTAGGACAGTTAAGACTTTGATCTTGATACTAGCCCCCCCATGAACAAAGTCCTGATACAGAAAAGCCTAAGATTCCTCTGTCTATATACACTGAGACGCCCTTTCAGTAGAAAACTTGTAAGTATTTATTTAGTTAGAGTCCAGCTGTGATTGAGACAGAAAAGAATGGTTTAGACTCCTATTTACCGGGTATTTAGAAAGGAAAGTCTTTGAAAGCCTTTACAGCAGTGGGATATGCAGCAGTAAATTTAAGTAAGTCAGGGATTTCCTTCTCCTCAGCTGTGTCGGATGCAACTGATGAAAGACCAGCAAGAAAGCAAGCAGTCATTACTTACTATCAAGTCCGGAAGAAAACCATTTGGAAGGGACCGGAAAGCCTAAGAATTTACTAATCCCGCCTTTGATTCACTTTCCACGCACTCATATTATCTTCGCCTGTGAATCACTGGCTATCAGGAATAAGGACTATCGCAGAGTCCAGGAACCTTTCTTTGTGACCTTTAGAATTAGAAAAAACCTTTCCCCTTACTAGAAAAAATAGGGCTTATTACTAAATAACCGGGAGAGAAATGCAACTAGGGGATAAAAGCTGGGTAGAGTGGAGCCTTTTTTTAGTAGCCGAAACCCCAAAACTCTTTTCCAGAGATTCCAAAAAATGCATGAGCTATGGTAACCACGCCGCATCCATCGACTTTTATACGAATTTGAATTCGGAAGTTAAGAAAGCACAATTCAAGGTTTTTGAACTAGCAGCTTGACCCGGCTTACCTTTAGTAGAAGTCTTGAGTCCGCCAAGCAACTAGCCAGCTAATCTCTCTAATCCATAAGCTAATGAGTAAGGAAGGAGATAGAGATAGAAAACTAAGCCATTTCCACTACCCGCTATAGGTTCTTACTCCAAGATGTAAAGTAAGTTTAGATTGTCAGTTTCATTTCGTGAACCAGCAACAGATCCTACTATTAGTTTATGGTCTCTGCCTTTCTTTACTATGTTCCTATCTATGGATCTCGTGTAAAAAAGGACTTCTCGCTCAGGTACAATGGCTAGTTGGAAAGCCTTTCAATTCAAGCCAATCTCTTGATTCACATGAATGTGAAACCCGTAGCAACCGATCCTGCATACCAATCATCCGCCGCTTACAGTAATGGCACTAAGCCAAGGTTTCTATGGATTCAGTCCTGTGGAAAAATACATATATTAGGTAGGGCAATTCAGTTAGTAGTGTCACCGGTCAATCCTTGGGACACTAGCGAGTCCGTCCTTAACCTAAAAATGGGGTCCATGAAGCCTTAGATACTCCAAGCCTCAATCTTTATTGTCCTTGAACCTAGACCATGGAAGTATGGTTATAGTCCCATTCCATTAGTGGGATCCATAGCCTACGGGTCTTTCCCAAGCCAGTAAAAGAAGAATTCGAGGACTACCCTAAGCCTACAAGTAGGCAGGACTTTCAGTTACAATGTCTAGGTTGGGCAAGCTTGGATGCCCCTACTCCCAACAAGTTGCTGGTCGGGATCGTGAAACTATCGCTGTTTGGTCATAAGGATAATCGTTTTTATCTTATTAGGTCAGGGCCTTTCTTAAACCACTAGCGGCCCGGGGGTTACCCGCGATTGGTAATGGCATAACCAGAAGGGGAGTAGGGGAGACAGGGTTACGCGCTGGGTGGCGCAGCGCATCTGTTTCGGGTACAGGGGCAACGAGGGGTGCTAACCCGGCCACCCAACCCCCCTAAAATCATAGGGTCAGGGGCGGGCCGGCCATAGGTTCGAATCCTGCCACCTTTCTTGTGGATCATCCTGTGGTTACCGGATGATGGGAATAACAAAGCAGAATTTTTTTTGAATAAGCACACACAGCACGAAATGTCAATAATATATGAATTGTTTCATTATTCGTTATTTCCGGGTCTTTTCGTTGCATTCACTTACAACAAGAAAGAACCACCAGCGTTTGGTGCAGCACCTGCATTTTGGTGCATTCTTCTTTCTTTCCTTGGTCTTTCGTTCCGTCATATTCCTAATAACTTATCAAATTACAACGTATTAACCGCTAATGCACCTTTCTTTTATCAAATCTCAGGGACATGGTCTAATCATGAGGGTAGTATTTTATCATGGTGTCGGATCCCACGTTTTTATGGATTCCTTCTTTGTTACCGGGGTCGACCCCAAAGCCATAATGTCTCAAAACGAGGAGGCCATAGAGAAGTTTTTTATTACTTTGTCTCGAACTTCGTGAAGAACTCCATTCTATCTCTCCCTCGTTACGAACAAAAAAGTGGGGCTGCGCCCCAGTTGTACACTCCCTTCGTTCTACGAACCCTTGTTGATTCTGAACTTCGTTCGCGAAGGAACCGGACGTTTGACGGGCCAGCCCTTTTTTATGCGCCGCTTTACCCTGAAAGGAAATTGAGCTTTGCTCCTCTAGGTGCTAGGCGCTCCCGTGGTTCGCGAGAAGGAAAAAGAAGGACTCATCCTTTGTTGCATCTGGCGCGAGATGATAAAGAGAGAGCTTCGTCTATCGATGAACAGCGGATTGACGGAGCTCTTGGCATTGCTTTGTTTTTCTCTCCTTTCCTATCAGCGAGTTCCGATCCTTTTGTTCGAAATTTCTTCGTTCGTACCGAACCGCTTGCAGAATCAAATCCTGTTCCACAAGATCCTATATCAGCTATACATCCTCCTTGCATTTATGCCGGAGACGTCGCCAGTGCTATGGCATTTGGATTATGTAGATCAAAAATGATGAACGGGATTGTGGCACTCCACTCGCCGCCAATGCGGAAGGATGCCGCCGAAAAGAAGGGAACGCTGCTTCGCTCCGCTGGATGCGTCGGATCCCGTATAACAAGGGATCTTTTTAACAACAAATTCAAACATGTGGTCGCAAAATGCTATCCAGCTCTTTTGTTGCGTAGCAATAGAAGCCTGCTCATGCTGCTTTGGCGGCGCTTTTTCGCCTTCTCTTCGCTCTGGACAGGAGCGCTAGTGGGCACGGGGAGGGAGCAGGCGAAGCGTGTCATTCGTAATGAACAGAAAGATACCACTACTTCGCCTCTTTGTTGGAGCGCCGGCGCGAACACAGTGGTATCTGACCAGGACCAGAAACTGATTCGAATTTGGATCTTGACATGTCGGTGGTTTTTAACCGTGGGCATCATGCCAGGAAGTTGGTGGGCTCATCATGAATTAGGTCGGGGTGGCT